>NW_025109996.1:113308-177352 GCF_011392965.1 Frieseomelitta varia | reverse complement strand
TTGTTCGTTTCCTTCGATTCCCTGGTGTGACGGGATCCAGGTGATTATTATATGTTTGTGGTCGTTAGTAAGTTCGGTATAGGTTTCCTGGATCATTTGTATGACTTCGTTCTTTTTGTTGCTATTGATGTTTGTTGTCGCGTTTATTGCAGTCAATGAATCTGTATAGATTACCGTTGATTGATATTTGTTTTCATGGATGTGCCGTAGTGCTTCAAGTATCGCGTATGCTTCAGCGGTCAGGATGGATGTGTGTTTGGAGAGTCGTTGTTTTTTGACTTACTTGAAACTTCTTTTTTATACAGTTGAAGAATTATGTGACGAATGATTTTCTCGAGTAATGTTAAGAAATAATGAAACGACACAAAAATTTTTCTGACATATTTATTTATCCTTTCGGCTCTAGCACCAAGTATAGTGTTTTAGATCTAATCTATGTGAGACATATCCTATTCAAAGATAGTCAGCAATACAAGTTTCATTAGCACGAAAATTTTCACCAACATCAGAATTTATTAACAACAATTTTGACCGATATAATACACTTTATTCGAATTGACATAATGCGTAATTACAAGTTCGAACGAATTAAATCCAAAGAGCAATTGAAACAATACTGTTCAACATGACAACATACGCATTTATTCGTAAATTCTTCAAAAACAAAAATGCAGATTTCAAAAATAATTTAATAAAAAATATATAGCCACGTGTGCCTACTATAATATTTATTTGTATATGTATATGCACATTATTACTACTATAATATTTATTTGTATATGTATATGCACATTATTATAGCGGATTTTTATGCATTCACGGAAAAATTGAACGTGCAAAAATGCGCGCACATAATATGCAAAAATATTGTAAAACATCCAAAGAAGAGTATTAATTATGTATTAACAACATGTGGAAGAAACAATTTTCTATTTCATTTTAATTATATTCCGGCTTTAATTATGTCCATGAGAATGAAAAAACGCGTAAATAATTCACAGTCTAATTATAACAAAATAAAATACATTTACATTTGTATTTTTATTTCTGAAAAATTTATAAACAAATGCATATCGTATCGCATTAAACGGTGTCATTTTAATTGAGTTTTGAATTTATTTCTTCTGACTTATTTGTAGTACGCTTCTAATTGTAGTTACGCTTTATATCAATTCGAGAAAAGTGTATTACGTCGATCGAAACTGTCATCGGTGAATTTTTGTGTCGGTGAAACCTGTTCGTCGATAATTTTAACAAAACCCTGATCATAGTCGACATCCAGTCGACTTAAATTTGAATTAACATTTCATGCGTAATATAATAACTCTTTATATTCATTTCTACGTTGTTGCATTAACAATAATTGCAAAATGAAGAAAAATAAATCTTCCGTTATAAGGCAGTAAAAAAGTAGTACTAAAAAAATAGTACAAATAATTTAGTATCGAAAGAATTAAAAAGATTTGCGATCAATATATATATAGTAAGTTTTTAAAATTTTTAAGTAAATTTCTATATTTGAAAATATGTTGCGATAAGTGTAATTGTAAAACAAACAACAATAAACAGCTGTATATTTATTATTAAATAATTATAATTATTTATTAAAATAAAATAATTATTAAATAATTATAATTATTTATTAAATAATAAAATAATTATTAAATAATTATAATTATTAATTAAATTATTGAAAGAAGATCCAGAAAGAATTTACACATTCGGAAGAGACCTAGTATTTAATATATCGGCAGATTTCTTCATACAGGGAAGACACTCTGCGCAAGCTTATGGCAAATTACTAATTTTTTTTAGAGATAATAAAAAAATATGTGGATCAATATTTAAAAGTTAAATATTTGCTGTAAATTTGCATGTTTCCCTGCCGTGGTATAAATATGTTGCAGGTGAAAATAAAGGAAAACAAGAAAAAAGAAATAAACGAGAGAAAGAGAGAAAGCGCAAAAAAATGCAGGCAAAAGTTTGGGTTAGGTTTGGGTTAGAAGAAAATCCTATCACGAAATCGGAGGTTAACGATTTACGAACCCGCACGTTCGGTAAACAGTCAATTGAGCAGGAATGTTTCATTAGACAAGATAAATGTAGCAAACACAGAGACCCCATTACCGTTTATTGGTATCGTCGCATCGCGTTGTGGGAAACACGCTGTTTCTCCCTAGATCATCAATGCGCTCGTAAACCTTTTTTTCATCGAACTGGATATCTGTAATCTCAACTCAACTATTTTCTTTTTTATTTTCTAATTTAATTTCACGCTGTAACGATTCGTTGTAGAGGAAAGGTATTCAATATGGGGAAATTTTCTTTGGTCGGATTTAAAAATTGAAAAAAAATATCTCGAAATTTTATATAATATTTCAATTAAATCATATTTTAAAAATTTAAAAAAGATATCGAAACTTTATAAATTTTATATAATATTTAAATTAAATTATATTTCAAAAATTAAACAAAAATATATTGAAATTTTATAAATTTTATAATATTTAAATTAAATTATATTTTAAAAGTTAAACAAAAATATATCGAAATTTTATAAATTTTATATAATATTATTTAAAAATATCTCGAATATATTGCTTTTAAATATATGTCGTACAGTTCGTCATCATCATTGCGTTTTTAGGTATTGTTAAATTAACGTACGATCTCTCCATATCGGGAACATGGATACCAATATTGGTGTTCTCAATATGAGGCAATGTTTTATAACAGTAAAAATTTTAATTGTAATTATATTTTTTAATTTTTTTATTCTCTTTCTTCGTAAAAATTGGTAGTATGCAGTACAATAACATTATTTTAAGCTATAAATTAAAAATAAATATGCTTTGTAAGTTAACATTTTTTTATTTCTAATAACTACTTTCATTATGTTTGGATTCCATTATTCCCTCTTCGAAGATATCTGAATTTATGTAATTAAATATTTAGTATTTATAAGTCAGTAAATTTTAATAAAATTATGTTTCTAATATAACAATATTAACAGTAATAAGACAAGTCATCTCCTCGTAATATAGATACAAAACATTTCGTGAAATTATTCTTGCAATTCAAACTTCATCCAAGACTTTAGAAGAATCACAATGATAAAAGTTTATGAAATTGTATTATTTATAATAACTATTAAACAGTAATTATTATAAAATGTTGCATAGTTTCAGACGTAAAACATAGAAATCATTATATATAATTTGTATTCATTAATATTCAATTTGAAAAATTAAAATTGAAAATTTAAATTTATGTTCCATAGGAGTACAATTTGCTCTTTTTTTTCAAATCAAAACCATAATTCCTATCACGAGTGTAACTTGATATTATAACTCAAAGTTCGAAAATTAATCGATGTTCAGTTATTTTTAAATCTGTTACACGTACTCATAAACTTTTGAATGATCCATGACAATATCTTCAAAGGCTATTTGAATTATTTGCAACGTTTTTGGACGACTAGCATAATTTAAGGAAACGAGCAGTTTCACTTTCCTTACGACTGATTGTATACAAATTTTTGTTTTATGACAATTTTTTCGAAACAGGAAAAATAACAGTCATTTCATAAAATAACAATCATAGTTATTTCATAACTAAAATTTAAATAAATCTTTGGATCATGCGAAAATTTTCATAAATTTTTCATCATCTATTATTACTTGTCTTGACGTTGCTATGAAACGCAAACATAAAATAATGTGTACGTGCTATTGCCTGCAATTATTAAAAAATAAAAATTTCCAATTTTATCAAAAAACAAAACTTCTAGATATGTTGTATAGGAGCACTTGAACTATAATGATTGTTGAGTCGTGCTTCTCAATGCGAGATTGTTGGCTGCACCACTCACTGTAGCGTGCCTCAATATGTTGATTCATTCTATCTGTGTTACAAATTAATGTAACACAGCCTCGTTGAAATAGGTTAACAACCAGTCTGTTTAGTCGAGAGTCTGTATTGAATCTATTTTTGAATTCATGTACAGAATGATGATTGACTTGAAGATCAACGTCTTTCATAGTACTGAAGAGCATTTGTTAATAGTATACAGGGTCACAATTTGATTGAAGAGAGCGAGCTTTTTTTCTCTTTCTTTTTCCCTTTTATAGCAAAGTCAAAAGCTAGTTGTAGCCAGAGTAATCAGTTACTTTGTAATCATTTTTGTAATCAGTTACTAAATAATAATCATAGTAATCGTAATCGTTAATCAATTAATCATTGTTCAAATAAATCAGTAATTTTGATTAATTTTTGTAATTTTTGATCATCAATCAGCAATTTGTAAATCATTTAAGTGATAATTTATATTTTATTACAATCTGCAACGTGTTGCTTCATATTGCTATGACACATTCAAACGTGTTATTCATGCAGAGTTGTGCTGTTCAATATAATTAAATTTTATTATTAAATCGCATGCAGTTTAAATAGCAGACCTACTAGTAAACTAGAGACAATATTTACGCGTATTCCTTTGCTGCATAATAATATCTATATTGTTAAATTTAAAATAATTTATCAAAATCTATGTTTTTCGCTATATTTTTGGTATAAGAATGAGTGCGCATCATAATAAAAAATCTCAAAATTTTGATCATTCGGTAAGTTTATCATTGAAGTTCATTTCTATCAAATCGTACAAAAGATTGTACTCAAGAACAATATACATAAGAAATTCAATTGATGGAAAATTTTTTTGAACATATTTTGATAAAATTATGCATATTACAAAACAACACAAATAATAATTATATAATATAAAATATAATATAATATAATATAATATAGTATAGTATAGTATAGTATAATATAATATATAAAAATTAAATATAATTAAATATTATATAAATATTATATAAATATCATTATTACAAATAATATAATTAAATATAAATTAAATTAAATATAAATATAAAAAATTATATTATATATATGAATATAATATAATATATAATAAATAAATAATATATAGAGTATTATTGATAGAAGTAAACTACAATCATAATCAAAAGTGCAATAATTCTACAATTAATAATTTTGATCACTTCCTCTATTCATTAATCGGCGATCAATATTCTGATTCGAGGTTAATTATAAACGTTGGTCATTTATCAGATTACGTTTTGTCCAACTCTGGCTGTAGCCAATTAGATTCGATTTCCTTCTGAATTGCCAAGAACGAACTTCCGGTGGGTCGCCCAAGGAATCGGAGGTTTATGTTGGTATCTAGATGCTAGTACACGGTTTGCTCAAACGGTTCAATAATAACTTCATATTTTAGTCGTCCGTACCAGTTTCATTTATATGATGAAATTCTGTTTTATCATTCTCGCGAATATTTCGAATTGAATTCATGACTGCAAATACAACAGATTCATTGCCACAGCGCAGCGATGGGAAAAAATCGACCATGTCCTGTATTTTTATCCAATCTGATTAGATTCTATTGCAACAAAAGACTCGATTTACATTTGTTGTTGTTTTATAATGCTTTAATAACGCAGTGGTCGCTGTTCTCTCGTGAATCATTTGAATTTTATTCTTTGTAAAAACCTTGTTCTCATTGTCAGTCATTCGTTTTTCATTTATTTCTAAAGAGAATTGGAATTTTTTGATATAACAAAGAGATATAACGTGATGGCGTTAAATCTTTTTTCTCTTTTTCTTCTTGTTAAATAGTAATTTAACTTATATAATGGTTATTTTATCATCATTATATAAGTTGACAGACTACTTTAAAATTTGCAGATAATTGGAAATATGAAGACAGCAGTCGCGGATTTTAACTTGTTATTTTATTTAAAAATTAATTAAGTTATATTTATTGCGATGTGTGATAAATATAAATATCAATCTGGCAGAATATATATTTTTAAATTACTAAAAAATTGTTGAAATTATGGGTTAAATATTAAATAGACATTTTATAGATATTTCACGTTTACTTAAAATCTCGTATTATTTTTCGAATAACTTTTTTCTTGATATACTTTTTTATAAAATAAATTAATATTTATTATAATAATATATTTACTATTATTATACTATTATTATAATAATATTATTATAATGCTATAAAAATATTTATTTTATAAAATTATATAAATATTTTATTTTATAAAATTAAATTATTTGTAATATGTCCTAAGTATGTATAAAGAATTATTATATAAAAGAATTTTCTGTTAATGTCATGTATGTAGATCTTATCTAAATATATTCATTTTTTATACAAAACTAATGTTTCGACATTTATATATATGATACAGAATTTCATTATTTACTTTAGTGCTTATTATTTAAAAATGTGCATCAAATAAACAAAATATGTATGCTATTGTCAATTGCAATTATTAAAATTTTGTAATTGTTCATATTGTTTATGAAAAAATAAACAAAAAATTTGATATAAAATTTTTTCGGTCAGACTTTGTTTTTTTGAGAAAATCGAGTTAATTCGAAAATTCATGAGATACGCGTACAATTGCAACTTGGTTTATTATTTTGTACTTGATTGTTTCTGTTCGTTGAGAATGATATAATTAAAATGACACGACAAATGTTTGTTGCATACGTAATGAATTAAACACAAATTAACAGATTCTTATATACTTTCTAATTTATCAAATCGCTGTACAATTTTATTTTAATTAAATAATACTTTTAACGCTTAGATTGAGTAACCGTATTTTGATATGTTTCCGTGATGTTTCATAATTTTCAAACTCGATTTTCTTGATTGTGGATGGAAAAATTTTATATTAAATTATTTTACATTATTTATTTTTTCATGTAAAATCCAATGTGGTTGTACTACAACTTCCGGTTCACAAATATATGTATATTTATATATTTATGTTATATAAATATATAGTTATACTTGATTTCATTTGTAAATAATATGCTTTACACTTACACATTTCTAAATACCTAACTAAATAACTCTTTTATTTGTCATGTAACAGATAAAAAAATCACAAGGGACTTGTGTAAATATTTTCTGAACATTCATGCAAACATTTTAACAATAAAATGATACACTTATAAATTTCTGTATACGCTTTCATAATTCTTCGATAAATACTCTTAATAAAATTATAATGATGCGCATTAAATATTTCGATTAATAACTTTTGTGGAATAAACTAATACTCGATTGTATATACAAAGAGAATAAAAGGTAAACGATTGAGAGATAAAAAAACGATAATCCTTAATCAAAGCAATTATTTATATTTGTTTATACAGGGTGTCTTATTATTCAAAATATAACCAAGAACGGGGTGATTCTGCGTGAAAAAATAACTTAAAAAGAAAGAACGAAATTTTTTTACTTAAAATTTTCGAGAAAGTCAAGTTTGAAAGTCCATCAACTATATTTAAATGTAGCTAATATAGAGAACGAAAGATTATTGAAAATATGCGAAACTAAGTCAAAATATAAGTCAAAAATATAAAATGCAATTTTTTCATAAGATATATTGTTTTTAAGAAAATTAAGTTTAAAAATTTATTAAATACAACAATACACATTTACTAAGACAATTCTTATCTGAATATATTTAAACTCTATTCTCTTGAAAATGAGACTTTAAACAGAAAAATTTTATTGTTCATTTTTTACTTATTTTCTCAAATAATCTCATAACAGATTAGCTACTTCTATTAACCCACAATTAAATAAATTCAAGTATACTTGATAAATTTTCGAATTACGATTTTTTCGAAAACAACAACTTAAATGAAAAAATTTTAGACGAACGAAAATATTTAAGTACACAGGATGCGTCGGAATAAGATGTACAGCGGATAGAAAATGATATCTCATAAAGAACTAAGAATAATATTAAAACATTAAGAATAATATTAAAACATTAAGAATATAGAATAATATAGAATATAGAATAAAATTAATATAAAATAAAAATTTTTAATTTGAGACTTTATTTCCGGGAAAATCAAGTTTTAAGATTTATTAAGTATGCTTGAATTTAGCTAATTTTGAACGTGACAGAAAATAATAATTAACAGGAAGTTATTCCACGTGCAAAAATAAGTAAAAAATGTAGAATGAATTTTTTTCATTTAAAGCTTCATTTTCAAGAAAATAAACACTTTGAATACGTTTCGCAAAAAATTACTTTGGTACATATGTATGTGCTTGATAAATTTTCAAATTAGATTCTCTCGAAAACGAAATATCTTGCACAAAAATTTCATTCTATATTTTTTACTTATTTTCCCTCTTGTTAACTATTTTATTCTATCACGTCTAGAATTAACATCAAGTCTATCTGACAAATCCTCAAATTCAATTTCTTCGAAAATGAAATCTCAAATTAAAAAAACTTTAGTCTACATTTTTTTCTTATTATTTTGTGAGGAATTATCCCTTGTACATGTTATCATAACGCATCTTGTATAAATACAAATATTTCATACTTCAATTAGCAACAAACCGAAAAACGTAACGAAAATGTTACAGAGGCAATCCTTCATGAATTATGAAACTTCTGTTCATTAATCTTCATAATTTGGTCGGTAAAAATGAATTATGTTGCTCTTCCTGATTCATATCACGCTGTGTTACGTTCTATAAATATCTTTTATCGTGAATTTTGTCTTGTGAATCTTATCATTGTGAATAAATTATAGTAAACTATAGATAAGATACGAATTTTTCATTACTTCGAATTGCACTGTTTCATTAATCAACAAATAAATAAATTTTAACTAAATAAATAATAATTAATAAAATAAATGTAACAATTGAGAAAATAAATAAATTAATAAATGAATGTGAAAAACATACAAGTTTTTTTCGAATTGTGTCGCATAAATACTTATAAATAAAGAAAAGAATGTTTTATAATTTTAATTCGAGTAAATTTAGCATCTCTGCAATTTCATTTTCAAATTCATTATGCAAATTAAGCAACAATAGTTTAAGAAAGTAAATGAGTCAACGTTCATTTGAATTTTTAATGTAGCGCAGGTTTCACTCACCGGAAATGCGGACAAATACAGCATTCTGTTCTCCACTGTCCACCGTTATCTCTGCACTTCTCCTCTGTAACCATAAAAGAGTTTACATTTTATTTGTCTGACCGATATAAATATAGAAAATGTGTAAATTAAGTGACGACATTAACACAACATTGAAAATAATTTTACTTGAGATAAAAAATGGTATACAACGATAGTGATGCAAACCTTTCCTACGAATAAAATAGATGTTGATTAAATGCATAAAATTCATTTTGAAATGATAGAAATTAAAAATTGAGTTTATAACATGTTCGGTTAATGAAATAATTTCACTCAAGTAAGACACGATGCTAACGTCTTGTTAATTAAGTACAGTAATAAGTTCAGTCTTATAATTAAAGTCTTTTTAATTTACATATAGATCAAATTTTTTTATTTTTTATGAACGGTGATAATATCTCCATAGCAATTTAAGAGTATAAAACCAGAATATTTACCTACTAGATAAAGATAATTTAAATATTTATAGAATATTTATCGAATATTTGCCTACTAGATAAAGATAATTTAAATATTCATAGAATATTTACCTACTCGATAAAGATAATTTAAATAAAAATTTTTTTTGTTATTTTATATGTAATATATAATATATTACAGTACAGTTTTTATTTATAACGTTAGTTTTATGATCGTAATGTGAATAGATGGAATGTTTTAGCATTTGTTGATATTTATACACTGTAATGAGGTTCGTTAAACTATGGAACAAAGTTTTCGATTTATTTTCTTAAAACAATAAAATATTAATGCCTGAAGTATTTAAAGAGTTTTTTAATTCAGCCTCAAAATTAGTTAGAACCTTTCTTTTCCTAATAAAATTTGCTGTACATTGGAAAAATATATAGAGAAAAAAAATCTTTTAACTACTTGTACGGGCAACTGATTTGCGAACCATAACGAGTGACCAAACCGTATACAACAATTTGTCGCTTTCTTTTTCTTTTGAACTCGTCAGTATGATATCACTGGATAGAAATTATTAAGAAACAATAAACTTATCATTTGTTTTGCCTGGGATACATTTAAATATATGTACTTAAAATTGAAAAAATGTTACAATTTAGAACAAAAAATTCTCAACGTGCGTGGCACGTCATTCCAGCACAAGAAGTTAATCGATGATATTTCATTTATCTTATTCGAGAAAGAACAAAAAGAATTTTCAATATGAACACTTTTGGACAGTTCCCTTCCAGACTTCCGGAACTTCGACAACCAATCCGATCCTCGAAACTAAATTCCTCGCGTGAGAATCAGTTCTCTTTTCTCGTCACGTCACAGACTCCGATGTGAACTTCCCCCGAGAAACAGAAGACTCGAAAACTGTATCTGATGTCGAAAATACGAGCCGGATTCGGCCGGAGAATAACGAACGAGAACAAGAAGAAAAGATTCAACGTCAGTGGCGAGAAGAGAAACGAGGAAGAAGGAAGGACGATAGGAGGGAATAAAGAAAGAAAAAACGAGGGAAAAGTGTAGAATGTAACCCGATGACCGATAGATAGATACAGTGACCTGGCAATAGTCGACGATTGAAACTTGCTGGCAAACTTCTCTGTAGCAGATCAGGCCGACTGCCAATTGCAAAATTGGGCGACCTGGATTTCGAGGTACCTGGGTACCGTTTCGACGATACGCTGGGACGATTACCAACTCCGTGATAGGCCTGCAAAACAGAAGAATCCTCGATGGAACGACAGGATGTGTACTCATTACGCCGGACACGTAGGAGAACTTGGCAGAATTTGTGAATTCCGTAGATCTTTTGGACTAGTCTCGAAATCTTTCGAGCACGCTTGATATATGTAACTCGTTACGTAGTCGATACACGTTGCACACGTATTTTAGAAAGGAAACGCGACATACACTTGAGAAAATAGGTCTCTGGTTGTCTTTTGTTTTAACTAGTTAGTTTAGTTTAGTTTAGTTTATTTACCTCCCATTTCCTTGCAGCTTATGGAGAGGGGAGGGGGGACTCTTTACTTACAATTTCCATACAATCTTGATACAAATTAATCTTACACCTTAGCACCTTATCTGTACTTAACTTAACTTAGCTTGTCTGAGCCTTGAATAACAAAACGAAACAAAACAAAATTAAGTAAGGTAACGTAAAGTCTGTTAATTTAACTTTTAAAACTAGAAACAAATTGTCTAAATTGTCTAATCAAAGTTGTAAGAAACAATTGTCTAATCTAAGTCTGTATCCTGTTCTAGAAATCTTTGGTGTACGTAAACAAAGTAACTAGGCCTACCTTTTAACTTTATCACGTTAATTGCACTGTAACGTCTTCAGTTTCGTAGTTCAGTCAAAACTCAATTAAATTTTTCATGCCTCTTCTTCCCCTCTAGTTATCGTTTGTTTTTATCAGAGAATTTTATCAAAGTTGGGGAGAATTGAAATTTATGAAACATGATGTCGAATCTGTAGGTATTATTGGGTATGGGTATAGTCATTAGATGTGATGTTCGATATATACGCTATTTGAATGAGTTTCAATTTGGGTAAAATCTATGCATACAAACGACGAATCGTAGTAAATCTGTTCTCAATTTTAATTTTAATGAATTCTAATTAAATAGATGCAGACGATTTGAAATTTTCTACACACTTTTAAGTCGTAATACTGGATTGATGTATTCCCTGATTTGTGGTATGTCGCAGTATGTCGCTGTATGTAAAATTTGCAGTTTAATTTTTGAATTTATATGTCAGTTTCAAAAAACTGTTATGCACTCATGAACTCATATCAAACACTGTCTGTATCGTACGAAAAAATTAACATTATGCTCCTTTCACATTGAAATTTACATGCTGGTTCAAAGATTTCTCACAAAAACGTTTTCTTTCTAATCCATAACGATAGACATTTCTTTTATTTAATAGTTGTTCTTATAATATATCATAAGTTCCATCATAAGGTAAGTCTTGCTGCTTGATAATTTGTATTTTCAAATGTGCTCAATAGTAAATTTATTAATTATTAATTATTAAATAAATTTAATTATTTATTTATTAATTATTAATTGTTTTTATTTTTTAATTAATAATTAAATTTAATTATTAATTATTAGTAAATTTTTATAATTACACGGTTTTTTTAACGAAAAGTATTGTATGAACAACGAATTTCTAAGAATTTGCCAAACTTGTTAAAATATATTGAGTAGACAATAATAGTAAATAGTATTATAACTTATAGTAAAAGACAACATTATAATAGGAAAAGAAAATTTATTTGAGATAAATGTGATTAATTCGTTATATATGTCAAATAAAGTGTTACAAGCTATTTTCTCTCAAAGTACAACAATTATCGACGAATTGTTTTTTTTTAATTTAATAGCACCAAGAGGCTGATTATTTAGAAAACAGGTGATGTTGTTTTTGAGATAATAAGTAGTGGGTCAAATGGAAATCCGCTTTTTCAATGGAATACCATATCAATGTCTGTTATCTATCTTCTAAACGTTTATTGAATTTTTGAATTATATCGTTTCGCATAACATTATTCGTGTCATAACTCACAATATGATTCAAAGATTAAATAAATGTCTAGAAGTAAATGGTCATTATTTTGAACATTTAATAAATTGAACTTAAATACAGAATATATCTATTTTTATTACTCTGTGATACTTTCAAGTAGTACTATTTTCCATCCCATAACTTCCTTCAGAATATCAAACAGCGTTTCAACTAAATGACCAGAAATTAATAGATTCTACCTATTAATACAGCATCTACCGATTACTTCATAAGCATCACTTGTTTTCAAAACAATCAGTTTCTTGGTACCATTTAATGAATTTAAAAAAAAAATTTGTCGACAGCTTGTAATATTTTATCTGACTCATCTTGTATAGACTGATTCTCTTTCTATCATTTGATCATGATCATTTTATTCATTTTTCGTTTTCATGACACACCTCAAATACTTAAATGCGCAAATACTTTTGCATGATCAAACATTTTTTAAATAAAGAGTCACAGTTATATTCCGAATTTTATAAAATCGGTGGGGAAATGAAAGTAAATTTTTATTTTCTATTTTTATAAAATTAAAATATCTAAATATAATATTTAGAGCTATTTAATAAAATTAAATATCTAAATGTAAAATATCTAAAACAAATAAAATTAAAATATCTAAATATAATATTTAGATCTATTTAATACCTAGCTTATTAACCTTCGATTGTCTCTTATTTCTCCAATTTAATTTTTCTCTTAGTGTCAAATTGACATAATGGTAAAACAATAAAAAGATAAATAGTTAAATCTACAAATTCTATTATCAACAGTAAATAAAATAAATTTCTATTCAATTGCGTATAACCTACTTTCAAATATCTAATTATGTTGTGATCTTACACATTTTACACGGATTTTGTATGAAAAATATGTATATCAAATTGACACAAGGATGAGGGTTAAAATATTAGAATCATTTATAATCTACAACGACACGCAATATCGAATATCTTCAAGTAACCTAAACTGTTTCGTATATAAACAAGAAGGCTACGTAGTTAATTAATGCAGCTATAAATAAGAAACGACGACAGCCACAGAATAACGACATCGACAATAACGTAAATCATGGCCATCTCCTTCATAATGCAAATGAAACTAATGTCACGATCATCGATCGAAGTAAATTGATATTGAAAGAGTACACAATCATTTTCAAAAGAAAAAAAAACGTCCATCTTCCTTTTATGATAACAACCTTATTCTGAACTATGATCAGTCTCGTTGAAAGTAAATATTGTTAAAGAGCAGACTTCTAATATTAACTTGTAATATTATAACGATATAATTTACTTGTAAAATATATTCGTTGATAACTTCATCAATTATCCAAGAAGCTAATAATACGTTCAATTATATCCACAAACGAACTAAATCCAAGGTAGTGATATATCATAATTTTCTAGAATTATATGCCTAACATGCATTCCAAAATGCATTCAAAATATTGCAATGGAACATTAACGCTGGCTCCTTTCATTGCTATTGATGAATTATTTGCTTTTTAAGAAACAGACTTTTATAATAAACTTTTCTGTTGCAACAATTAAAAATTGTAAGAGCTTTTTTTAAAAATCGTAACTCGAATCCTGCTGAGTAACAACTTAATAACAAAAATTACCGAAACATTAGTACTAAAAGACTTAAAAAAGCCACAATATTTTATGGGATTCCAGAAAATCTGATTCCAAAGGGAAAATTATAAAAAAGACATATAAATAAATATTTCCTACTCATTTATACTCATTTGTATTTTTTATTTATTTTAATGCATTGTACATGATACTTTTAACACAATAAATCTTCCTTTGCAATGTTGGTATAGTTTACTATTATGAATGGAATTCATTATTCGATAATAAACGTTTCTTTAATTACTTATCAGACTAGTTATAATAAAGTAGGATATAATATAATATTAATATACCTCTTACGCTGGAATAATCTGCCACGCACGTCGAAATTATTTGGCCCAAAATTGCAATATTTTCTAAATTTTAAGTATATTGAAATATAATCCAGGCAAAACAAATAATAAATTTATTACTTCTTAATAATTTCTATCCAATGATATCATACCGACGAGTTCAAAAGAGAAAGAAAGCCAGGAATCATATACGGATTTCGGTCACTCGTTATGGCCCGCGAAACAGTTACTAGTGCAAGAGGTTAAGATGTCAATTTGATCTGTACAAATTAATCGAAAAGCTGGTGAGTTATAGATTGAAAATTCTAATATAACATGATATTAAAACGGATTTAAATAGTTTCATTTAAAACGTTCTCAATAAAAACATGTCGCTGCTATAAATACTGAAAAGGCATCAAATCAAATCAAATTTTCAAAAATTATAGTCTCAGTGAAAATACATGTTTTAAAAATCAATAACTTTCCATGCACCACGCATGATAGAAAACAAAGTTCCTCAAAACTGAAAATCTTACTTGTAATTAGTAATTCATTAAATAATTCTTAATTTGCTAAGAACTTGTCTTACTATCTTATATAAAGGATTGAACCTTATTACCATCCAAGATACATTACAGAATAAAGCTTGAAATAAAGCACTGAATTACAGAACTAAGCTTCAGAACCTTCAATAGATCTTATTTGAGTGCCTCTTTAAAGCTTTATTTAACAGTTAAATTTTAACTGTTTTATTTAGAGAAATAAAACAGTCACTATTTATCGAGCTTCTTGGCATTATATTTGATAGTCAATTATCCTGAATTGCTTCTCTTAACTAATTTTAAAGAAGGCGTCTCAATATTTTGAAGGTCTTAACAAATGATCAATACATATCATGCTATAGTTAGATCAAATTACAGATTTGGAATCTATGCAAATTCTAGTTTTTCCAAAAAGAACTTTTAATACAATTTATAACATGACGCTAATTTCAACTAGTATTTTTAAAATAGAAGCTGTTTAAAAAATTTTTCAAACAGTTGGACAACCTTTGCTTAATATTCAAATTAATATTGAAAGAAAAAAGTTCAGTATCCTATATGCAATTACTATGTGCATTCTTACCAAGAAAACTAGAGTATGAAATTATTTTCCTAAAAACGAATAACTGCAATTCTACTTTTCACATCAAAATATTAAAATCCTTTGGGTCAGTGAGCCAAAGATTTAGAAGAATTCAATACCAATTTATTACGAAACCAATCTTCTCTAACAAGTTTTCTTCCTACTAAGAATTAATTAATAGATAGTCTAAATAATGAAACACACGTGTGAGAATGTTTTTTTAAATCCAATGATACAAGTTGTGCTATCCTTACTAATATAGATATAATAAAAATCAAGCTTTTCAATCAATACTTAATTACTACTGTTGAATTAATTGGAATACATCAAGTAATGAAGTTTGTTCTGGATGACCTATATACACAATATGCAATATCTTTAAAATTGAATTGCGCTATCGACTTAATAATTAGTCATTTCATTAATGACTTCATTACTCCTTAAATAATATAGCAATAAATTACATAGTTACAGAACAACAAGGAAATTATAACAGTAATATGTCTCTTTCCATGTAAAATTGAATTAGAAGCACTGAAATTGTGAATAAAGCAACAAAAGGTACAATTTGTAATAATCCCACAGTATGACTTTTAAAGATAGTATAGAAAAATAATTAGAAATATGTAGATGAAGAAAGAGAAAATTCCCGTGAACTATAGACAGTTTTTCGTATTTAGATTCGCATATTTTACAATTAGGCTGGACGAAACAAGATGTAATTGTAGAATGAAGATAGGTCATTCCAGAATTGTAATGAGTATTGATACGCATTACCAATATATTATCTTTGTAAAAAAAAAGAGAAATAATAACCAAATAATATAAACTAAATTCACACTGCGATGTTTCAACTCTACAGTTCATCGAACTAAATACCATTTTTTTAAGGAATTAACTTTTAAGGATATTAACTTCTTTCATAATAATTGTTACATACAGAGAATTTCGGATCTGAATCGTTAAATTTTGCCAACATATTTGGGAGGTCATTTTGAGCAAAAAATATATATTATGAGTTAAAATAACCTTCTAAATATGTTGACAAAATTTAGTAATTTCACTTGGTTGATACGACATTATACTTATAATCAGAAAAAAAGTAAGAAGCTTTAAGTGATTGAAAAAAATGAAAGTATGCATAGTATATGAATGTATAAATTTAACTGATTCAAAACAATTTTTTCTCTTTTTAAATCTATAAAAGAGGTAAATGTTGTATGCCAATAGTGCAATGATAGAATTAGGGCTAGATAAAATTAATGATAGAATTAATACTAGAAACAGTCGAATTTTTATTTCTTGATATTCTTCTTAAATTAATCTCCTATTATATTTTGTAAATAATTGCTGAAGAACAATCTACTTTAAATGAAAAGTATACGTAAAATTAAAATTCTTTATTAATTAATCATATTAATTAATAAAGATAATAGTTTTCGCTAATTTGTTAGTGGATCAAATTGAAACATGATTATGATTTTAATTCATTGATCAATTGCATTAATATGTAACGCGATATATCAAAAATGAACAAAAGAAAAATTGTAAATTTATATCGATGATTTACGTTTCTTTTTTATAGGATGAACGTAATTAATACGATCTCTCTATAAGATCATCAGTTTAGGGATGCTGCTAAAATCCATATACTAAGTTGTTATTATTCAAACTCACGTTTACGCAATTGATCGTTCTTTTAGTCCTAATTCTATCGATTAATTGGCGAATATCGTATTCTTTATGTTTCCACTTGTGTACTTGGCAAACAGAATTTTCTACCTGGTCTACGTTACGCAATCTCTGTATTACAACCGCAATACGTTTAATATTGCGGACTTATAAATGGAAAGCAGCTTATTCGGATAGTTGTGCAATGCGTTGTACGCTTGCAACCATGAACCTTCAAACGATATGAAATGATTGAAAGGATAATCGAGGACTGTTCTATTTGATACTTTGATACTTTGATCGAACGATAAAACGATCATTCTTGTCAATATAACAGGTTTTACATTTTTTATTGCTATAATTATCCGTTAATTTTCTACTATAATATACTTTAACTATAATATATGCTTGTTTAATTTAATTTATTATATGTTAATTAAGTTTGAACATATTCAATGTTAATTGAATTATTCATTATACAAGAATTAAATCAAATAAAATTATTTAAAAAAAATTAATGAAGAAATGTTAAAAACTAGAAGGAATATGTAATACAGAAATGTTATATAGAATTAGAAAAATTAAATTTTTCAATAATTTTATAGCTGTTTTATAATATTTCTAAAATCTCTTCTTCGTCGTTGGAAAAAGAAGACGTAATACTTTTTGATTTAAAATGTATAATTTGTCTTCATTAAATTTCAGAGATATACACAGAACATTAATTAAGATATTCCATTGAATCCTATTATTATGGAAATGTATAATAAATTCAAGTGTATTTATTGCTCGTTAAAACACGTAACTATACGATACTTTGTTATCTAAAACAGGTAAATATACGATATACGATAAATTATATCTAAAATAAATATATGAAAACTCTATCTTTTATAGATGTAATTATAACGAAGATTGCGTATTGAAACGAAATTTTATAATAGTTCAATGTTGTTACTTATTAATTCAAACTCTGCGACAGTAAAAAAAAAAAAAAAATAGCAAAAACGAAAGACAAAAGAAGATTAAAAAATTCTATCGAAAATTAAATTTCATTCAAATTATTAATACTATGGTTGAAAAATATTTATTATGAAGCTCAGATAGCTTCAATAAATATTTTCAACAAAAAATCGTGGTCGAAGTATTCTCCGTCGAATCGCGAGTTATCGACAGTTATAACAATTGTAATCAAAACATTTGGAAATTTCTAAGTTAAAAAAACTTAGAAATTTCCAACTTGTCACTGCAAAGATTATTATACAGCGTTTCTGGAAATTCAAGACTGATTAGAAGTCGTTGCTGTTTAGCATTCATATCGAATGGACCACACAGGTAACTTTTATAACGGTTTCAACCATTTTCAAACTTTCGCACTTCTCGCAACTTCATAGTTCAAGCGAACAAGTGTGTGGAACATGTTTCACATGCGCGATGAATAAATTCGAGAAAATCAACTCGCATGAAGAAGCATAGAATTTTTTCTTGTGCAAAATAAATCTTTTATTACCTAGAATTTCAGAATGCTTCTTATATTGCTGTAGTCATTCGAGAAATCCTCAGTTATTGCGTTCAAAAAATCTACCTCTGAATCAATTCGATGATCGTCTTGTGTTCGGTCTCACAGCGAGAGCCAAACTGAGATGCGAAAAATAAATTCATCGAGCCAAGAATAAAAACTTTCAAATTCATTATTTTCTCCACGTCAGAGATTTCCCTTGACTTTCATGTTTCTATCTCATTGTTATAGTCATACTCCCAATTCTAAGGCTTGGCAAGTTTCTTTATCGCAACTGTTCTCGACATACATAAATATAAAACATATTGCGAGGGCTAGAGCATCCTAAGACTATTAGAAAGTGTATACAGGGTGTTTCGTAACTTGTGGGACCCACTTCGGGAGCTGATTGTACACCTAAAAATAATGAAAAAAGTCATATAAAAGTCATATGTCCTATCTGTCTTCGTTTATGAGATATAATGAACTTTCTGTTTTAATTACTTTTACAAAAGATGCACGAAATGACCACTTTGCATTTGAAGACAAGCCTACACCCGTCTTGTCATTGATCTGGTTACTCTCTCTATCATTCCTGGTGTTTCTCGAATTTGTCTATTCTATTTCGTAGTATTTCAGCATTTTCAATCGATGTTGCGTATACAATAGATTTTAAATGTCCCCAGAAATGAAAATCTAATGGATTCAAATCCGGAGAATGAACAGGCCATGCAACAGGACCTCCACGACCAATCCATCTATTTGCAAAGTGTTGATTTAAAAATTGCCTAGCCACTCGGCTAAAATGTCCACTTTGCAACACTCTGTACATTACTTTCTGGGACCGATCTTGCTCAATCACATCTGGAATCAATTAGCCTGCTTAATACGGGACACAATAGAATCCACGTCTATATAACACTAATCCACAAAGAAAATTCACTAGTTTGCAACAATCCACCAGAGTAGTCAGAAGTTTTCTCACAGCACTCCTACACGCAACTTACTCTCCTACTCATTCAAATCTTACTATCTTACTAATTCAATCTCTCTTGATTTTACATTCCTTACTCATATAATTCAAGTTCGTCAGATTCAAACCTCATCAAATCTTACTTCTGACGAGTGAATTAAAATCCTACCAATCCAATACTAAACAAAACCTTCCCTTGAACCAGCTGACTTTCATTCACGTTGAAAGCAACAAGCTACCGATCAGCCTAATACGTGGATTCGGATCGGCACGCACTATCTTGAATTAGCTCCAAATATTCATAATCAATTGCGTGACGGACATAGATTTTAATGTGGCAACATATCAAATTCATCTGTTATCAAGAGGATTAAAGTTACTCGAAGGTCTAACTTTAGTAACTGACGTCACACGAAATCGAAATTCACTATATTGGAATCAAACAGCTCACATGCTTGAGCATCGCTTCGTATTTGCTTTGTATTTACGAATTATTGCGCTCGCAAATCTCTAATGCCGTGTCCACACTGCTGTTGGCGAACTGCTCACGAACTGTTTGCCAATAGTAGTGTGGACACTTTAGCGATAATTATGATCAGGTTCGCGGCGAGTTAGACTTGCAACAGTGAACAATGTTCGCTTGGTACATCAGAGAATCTGTTCACAAATTCAAAACGCATGTGGACCCATTGAGGGCTGAAAGCACCAAGCGAACAAGCTTGGAACTGCTTTTGAGCAGTACCTTGAGAGTGAGAGAGTGAGATATCCATGGAATACCCAAGTAGGGAGCAAAATTACCCGGGTGTCTCGTGAGATATTCGAGAACCCAGATACCTGGTTATTTTACAAAATATTTGAGGCTAGAGTTATTATTTATACTTCCCGAATACCCGATATAATTCTATTTACAAATGTTTGGATTAATTTATGTTTTTATGACAAGTAATAAAACAAATTACACTTTATGTTCACCAGAATGATAGAGAAGCCGAGAAAACAATGTTTAACCACTTGCGCTGGCAACTGATTGCGGACCATAACGAGTGACCAAACCGTATACAATAATTCGTCTTCTTTTCGAAATTATTGAGAAGTAATAAATTTATTACTTATTTTACCTGGGTTACACTTAAATATATTTAAAACTGAGAAAATATTGCAATTTTGGGACAAAAAATTCTCGACGTGGCACGTTATTCCAGCGCAAGAGGTTAAAAGTCATATCATTGATTTTATCATGCGAGATGCGCACTTATCATGTGTGATCTTCGTTCGAATCTTGCTTCGAATCTCTATATATTACTTATTGGTCCGATGGCACCACGTGCAAAATTGTTTGTCAGTGCATCAAATGTATCCGTATTAAGCCAACCGTTCGTTCATTACTTGTTACCTGCTGCTCACGTAACATGGTCGGCTATTTATTAATTGCATGAACAACTACGACTTTTTTTTGTTAAGGAACACATCATAATCGCAATGAACACGTCTATGTCGCAATGTGAAGGTCTACGTCACTGTATTCATCTACTTGTCCATGAAGGTTATATGTATTGTATTCAATGCATTCAATGCTATATTTAAAAGATTCGTCATTTATCATGAAATATATTGCAAATAAATAATGTACATACATTGTATATATACATATATTGTAACATTTATTCGGATAACAAAATGAATTTCTCGTTAGTGTTACTAACGAACTGCTTATTATATTACTCGATAATCTATGAGAGGCTGCTGTTAATAGAGTTAGGCAAAACGTAATTTGATTAACGATTCACGTGATTATGATTAATGTGAATTCATGATATTAATCGTGATTACTGATTATTAAACAGTCAATAATCACTGATTAATGAATAAGAATAAGTAATCATAATCGTTATTATCATTAATCATGAAATTATTGCACTTATGCTATAATCTATAACATACTTGTTAGAAGAACATTTTGAATATTTTGTGAAAATACATATTTATTATTTTTATCGTTTAGAAAACATAGTGATCACAATACTATTAGGTTTACGCACAATCCTACAATTTTATAAGAATTTGTTGCTAGACTTTTTTTTTGGTAAATTTCCAAAACTTTTCCATCAACTAACATTGATTGATCTGCATGATTCTTAAATTGGTGACACTATCTTCTATACGATTTGATGAAAATGAACTATTTAATGATATACTTGTCGAATCATTAAAATTTTGACAGTCTTTATTCATTTTTATACTTTTATATTTTATTTTTATACTTTTATATTTTTATATTTTATTTTTATTCAAGATATATGTATTGAAGAATAATATACTTCAACAAATTAGAAACTCAACAATACAGATATTATAATACGATATATATATATATATATATATAGTATATAATACTATTACCTAAAAAGAAATATGCCCTATATATATTACCTAAAAACTAAAAAGAAATATAGAAATATCTCTCAAGCTTACAACTAAGCTGTGAATTCAAATGATACAAGATGATATATGTTAGCTTCGATAAGCACAGATTTAAGCGATTGACACGTTCAATTCACACGGATGTGAATTTGCACATTTACAGTGTTCATACTGTAACGAAGAAACAACAATATGAAGAAATACATAAGAAATATAAACACACGCATAATGTCTAACATAGAGTGCAATTTTCAATGTACAAGTACATAATACAGATGCTAATAAAACATGAATTAATCACTTAATGATTTAGATTACTGCTCACAAATTACAAAAATTACGATTACTGATTTACTATTTTAACGATGATCAACGATTACAATTACTATGATTATAGTCAATAATCGATTTAAAAAATACAAAACAATTGATTATTGTTCAAGTATTTCGAGTAGCATGTTAAGCAGCGTCTCGTGCAAGGAATTATTCATCTTCAAACAATTCAACACGTTCGCGATTGACGTTGAGTCGATTTTCCACTCGTGTTTACCAACTCCTCTCTTCTCCGAGCTTAATAATTCCATCGCGTTAACCGAAGATCACTTTCTGAACGGCACTTCAATTACGAGCATGCCGGGGGCCAATCTTCGCGTTTCACCTGTCAATCGGCTATCGACATGGACATTACTTTTGAATGCTGAAATATTTAAAATTTCTCGGCGAAATGATACAAAAAGTATATCAACATTCGCCAGAAGTGACTTAAAAGGATCATAATATTGACGTGTCAATATGATGATTATGAAAGGAGGTAATTTTTCATCGTTACGTTGGCATTTGTGACGCATTATCCTTTATTATGAAGGAACGAAAAGTGTAGGTGAATCCTAGACTTCATCAGATCCATCAGACGAATTTTCTTCCGAATGAGACAGACTCATCCGCATTTATTTCACTATCTGTGATCTAAAATCTCATTGTTATTAATACGGGCATCCAACTCTTGGAGAATGATGTAACGCCGCGTCCACGATGTTGTTGGCGAGCTGCTCGTGAATTGTTGCGATCGCGTTTGCAACGGCGAACATAAACAGTATATCAAAGAATCGAGAGCTTCACTTTGTACCGCGTTCACACTGCTGACAGCAGTTTCTGTTAGCGAGTAGCTTGCAAATTGCTCGCGAATTGCTCGTGAGTAGCTCTGCCCAGTATACATCTAGCATTGTAAAGCAAGTGGCAAAGTGGCGAAAACTGCGAAGTCGAACTCTTGCGTGACAGACACGCAAGCCCGAGGCTGAGCGACACGTTTTCGTGGTCTCCGCTGGTAATGCTTTGCCTGCGAGTTCGCGTTCGCCGTGACTTCCGGACCAAGAGGCCAAGTGGGTCACCTCCCATAAGAGACAGTCTATCCTTCAAAAGAAGAAATTTTTTTCCAGGCGCAACCGCGTTCCAAATGTGTAACTCTTCACGATGATTAACGCAATTAATATTTCGCCGGTATAAGCGAAAGTTGTGTCATTGACACAGCAGAACTTTGACACGCCTTTGATTCGCCTTTAACACGTCAAATATAAAAGGGATATCTGCGATCTAAAGTTTTAAAATTACTTTGGTAGATAAACTTTGGTGGAGAAACAGTTGCCGATTTCAAGAAATATTGTCGACGGACAGCTTCCTACAATAAAAGACTATAATATTAGTGCAATCATTAACCCCTTGCGCTGGCAACTGATTTGCGGATAACATAACGAGTGACCGTATACAATAATTCGTCGCAAACTAGACTACTGTGCAATAGTTTACAATTCGGCAAAACCCAGTACATTGAAAATTATTGATCCAATTCAAAATGCCGCCCTAAGAATAGCTACTGGAAGCAACAGGACTAGCCCAATAAACAGTATACTGTTTGAATCGAAGGAAACGTCACTGGAGCAAAGAAGAAAATATCTAAGCCTAAAATATGTAGTAAAAATGTCCTTTACTCCAGATAACCTCACCTACAATAATATATTTACAAATAAATACATGCAACTACAAACTAAAAAACCGAAGTTACCAATTCCATTCTATGCAAGAATTGCCAAGTATACCACTCTTGCTGAAATTACATTGATACCAACCATTCCACGAAAACACAAGAAAACAGCTCCTTGGATTTTAAAAATCTCTGAAACTAATGTTGATCTCGCAAAATATCCCAAAGATTAAATAAATAGTACAGAAAATAGAAATAACTTCCAACAACTATGCAGTAAATATCCAAACCACCAAAAAGTATACACCGACGCATCCAAAACTGACCAGGGAATTGGATTTGCCATCATCTGTGGAAACATGCGTAAAAAGCCGCATCTATCTTCATAGCAGAAGCTTGTGCGATTCTCGAAGCTTTTCATCATACACAAAACAACAATACTCAATCGTCCATCATTTTTACAGACTCCATGAGCGTAATCAGAGCAATAGAAAACATAAATAATAAAACAGAATATGAAACCATTCTAAACATTCAACATATTTTTACGTACCTTACCAACAATAACAAAGACATAATCATCGCCTGGGTTTCATTCCACCAGGGAGTCAAACGTAACGAGGAAGCTGACATAGCAGCCAAAGAAGCAACATCGCTGTCGTCGTCATCCGAAGACGAATTCTTTATCTTTTTTTTGTAACATTACACCATGCCGAAAAACAATCATGGAACAAAATATGGAACACCTCCAGAAAAAACAGAAACTCATAATGTAAACCAAGATTTCCATCAAACAATGCCTACCAACAACATGAAAAGAAAAAACAGGATAGTCATGGCAAGGCTTAGAACAGGACACTGCAAACTCACACATGAGTATCTATTAAAAAGAACAGAACCCCCAATGTAAAACCGAATTTTATCAACCCATCATCGTCTATTTGAATGCAGCAAGTACCACGCTCAAAGGCAAAAATACAAAATAACTTCACCGGCAGCCCTGACGTCGCAGAAACACATAGGAAATGTCCTGAATTATCTAAAGGAAACTAACATCTACCATAAGATATAATCATCTTGAAAAGAAGGAAACAGTACCTAGCCGTCGCTATTGACCAGAAGGTAGATGCGACGTTAATCATAAATTAAAAAAAAAAAATAATAATTCGTCGCTTTCTTTCTTTTTTGAACTCGTTGGCACGATATCACTGGGTAGAAATTATTAAGAAGTAATAAACTTATCATTTGTTTTGCCTGGGTTACATTTAAATATACTTAAAACTGAGAAAATGTTGCAATTTGGTACAAAAAATTTATTGACGTGCGTGGCGCGTCATTCCAGCGCAAGACGTAGAGAGCGTGAAATGTCCTGTATCAACCTTGAATTCGACAGATGTGTTTTTACATTATATAGCAAATGCAAAAGCAAGGATATTTTTGTTCTCGAAATCTGTAAAAATTTAAACTCTTCCAAACTCACTGAAACATTTTTTTCATGACTAGATATCTCTCCATAATCTTGAAGATTGAAATCTTCCTTTTACATCAATATTTTAGGACTTGCTACATGATTTTTCTTCGCAATTTTACCAAACCTTGTTCATCGGCAATGCCGAACCTTGGTAAATGACAAAAATTTAAGAAATTTCGGTATTTGATCCTAATATTTGAAGTTTAATAAAATGGTGAAAAAAAAATCGCATAGCAAGTTTTAAGAAGTCGTTCTAAACGAGATTTCAATCTTCAAGATCATGATAGATCTAACCATGAAAAAAACTTTTTGATGAAATTTCCTTTCATGAACAAATATTTTCAGAAATATTTGAATTTTTGTAATTTTCGAGGATAAAAGTATCCTCGTTTTCCCAGCTGTTACACGGTGTAAAATCATCCTTGAAAAAGACTAACAGGACTGTCAAAGTGGAGGCTTCACATTTCAAAATGAGGCTAGCTAGATTATCATACGACTTTTTATTCTAACAAAGTTATAACAAATAATTGAGACAATCTTTCACCGAGTGTGCGAATATTTTCGTTCATCTCTCTATATTTGTTTATAGACGATACTGACGATACAAACGAGTTTTAAAGGTTCGAAATTCAAGAACAGCAACAGTACTGAATCGATATTTTGATACCGATAATTGGAATCATTGACAATCTTTTAGAGATGAATATTTGTTTTATCTACAAAAGAACAGACTTTATTCTTACATCTAATAGAAATATTTGAAATAAATGTATTGATGAATTCTGATGCTTCCTGATCTCTTTTAGATGTTAATGGTTAAGAGGTTAATCATTAAATTTGATCGACAAATTACTCAATGGGATAATGATCCCATGCAAAGGAACGAAAACGATAAGGTTTTTCATAGATATTTTTGTGATAGCTGTATTCAAACGGATTAAAACAGAAGAGTAATTTATATTCGTAAGCTATGTTATTCATGGTTCGCAGTTCTATGAATTCTATGTTCATTCCGTCTCAATAAGCAATGGTGTTATTAGTTGGATCTTACCAAAGAGTAATTAATATTGTATAATAACCCAATCAATCAATCAAGCATCATCCGAAAGAAATTTCGCGATACTTATCTAACGTAGCTATTGTTATTCATGATTTCCCTCCTTGCATTATTTTGGGAGTACTCCGTAACAAGAGTGTTACAACTATAGCAGTTAGAATTGTTGAAAAAGAAACTGTCAAAGTACTAATGAATCGTTCTGATGGACGTATTGTTCGAATTCAGTTAACGTTCGCATCACTTGTGCATCTCAGTATTCAGAAACAGTTACAGTTTCTCTGCATTTGTTTTTCATAATTCAACTATTACTTTACTTCTTTCCAATCATGAAACAATTTTTCAATATTAATTTGTTATGTGACAGTGTCGTGTTAACAGTACAGTACAGTACGGTAAATAAAAATCTATTCAGAATAAGTAATACAATATTTTCTCATTCATACATCAAGAATCACTTTAACCTCTTGCGTCGGAATGACGTGCCACGCATGTCGAGAATTTTTTGTCCCAAAATTGTAATATTTTCTCAATTTTAAGTATATTTAAGTATAATCCAGGCAAAACAAATAATAAATTTGTTAAATTACTTCTCAATAATTTCTATCCGGTGATACCTTATCGACGATTTAAAAAGAAAGCGACGAATTATTGTATACGGTTTGGTCACTCGTTATGGTCCGCAATCAATTGTCAGCGCAAGTCGTTAACCTCTTGCGCTGGAATGACGTGCCACGCACGTCGAGAATTTTTTGTCCCAAATTGCAATATTTTCTCAGTTTTAAGTATATTTAAGTAAAACAAAATAGGCAAAACAAATAATAAATTTATTACTTCTCAATAATTTCTTTACAGTGATATCATACCGACGAGTTCAAAAAGAAAGCGACGAATTATTGTATACGGTTTGGTCACTCGTTATGGTCCGCAATCAGTTGCCAGCGCAAGTAATTAAAATCAATATAAAGTGTTTCGAAACAGTCAAATTTCGATTTATCGTAATATTTATTGTAAAAGAATTTCAAGAAGCCGAGATCGACATCGTAACTGCTTTCAATTCTTCAAAATATTATTTTACAAAACAATTAAATCATGTTTTTTGTAACATTTTACCAGATTCTATAGAATATCCTGTTTGAAGTGAACCGCAATTATCTAAACTATTATCTAAACTATTTGTTACAGAAAAAATTGTTTCAAATAAAATTTACTTTGTTTCGAAAGGGACGTTTTGTAATTATCATAAATTTTGTTTAACAAGTGAATGCTGAGATTTCAGAGTGATCTTCGATTTCTCAAATGGAACAACGTGCTTTTATTCAAGCTGTTACAGGATAAATTCATCAACTTAGATATGTTGGTGTTCCAAGGTCACCCAAGGTCATTTATTGCCGTTCAAAATTTATCTTCATTGAATATTTGCAAATGTGTTGATTTATTCCGTTTCTGAAAGGTAGTTGCATTTTATTCAACTTTTTCCAACGAACTTTACATCATAAAATCATAATACGAGTTAGATTAAGAATTAAGGCAATTGAGAAATCTTCCGTACAAACGTATACGCGGCCTTGTAATTCCCTTGACCTTCTCCCAAATCACATCGATTATTTCGTTGGATGTGTGTATTTAAATTAACAAGAGAATGAAGGACGCGTATTATCAGTAATAATAATGCTGATTCCTTCGAAGAGACTATAATAGAAACTGAGATTATTATTTACGTAGTAACAGTAGAAACAATTCATATTATTAGTGTAACTTTGGGCCATATTTATGATCAAATCAATGAAATATTTCGAAGAACGAAATCTTGGTACATTCAATCAAGGTAAGTTTCGATTGGCAGTAAATGGTTTTGATCGATGAATCCATTTTGGAACGAATAGGCCACACTTCCATCTGAATAAAAATACATTTGAGAAATCGAAGATTACGGAGGCTCATCCATCTGGACGAGATTATAAAATGTCCTCCTCTAAACGAAGTAGATTTTACTTGAAACATTTTTCTTTGAATTTCAAATGGTTCACTTCAAACTGGGTCGCCCCCAGTATAAAATTTTTAAGTATCATTTCGTATGTTTGTTTGTTATGGTGATATTTTCTTTCATTATCAAAGAATCTACATATCAACAGTTAACGTAATATTCACTGTTGGACATCAGGAATGATAATGAGACAAATTTTTACTTTCACGAGTAAAGAAAAGTTTAATTATATTATATTACATTATATTATATTGTATTGTATTGTATCATATTGTATTATATTATATTATATTATATTATATTGTATTGTATTATATTATATTACGTTGTATTATACTGTACTGTATTGTATTGTATTATATTGTATTACATTGTATTATATTATATTGTATTACATTGTATTGTATTATATTGTATTACATTGTATTGTATTACATTGTATTACATTGTATCATATTATATTGTATTACATTGTATTGTATTATATTGTATTACATTGTATTATATTATATTGTATTGTATTACATTGTATTATATTATATTGTATTACATTGTATTATATTATATTGTATTGTATTATATTGTATTACATTGTATTATATTATATTGTATTGTATTATATTGTATTACATTATACTATATTATATTATATTATATTATATTATATTATATTACATTATATTATATTATATTATACTATATTATATTATATCATATTATACTGTATTACATTGTATTATATTATATTGTATTGTATTACATTGTATTATATTATATTGTATTGTATTATATTGTATTACATTGTATTATATTATATTGTATTACATTATAGTATATTATATTATATTATATTATATTATATTATATCATGTTATATTATAAAAAGAATTAATTGGAGTTGCGTAGAACTGTATACGCAATGCAGCAGGCTGTTCATTTATTTCTTCATTGCTACGTGATCTACAGCTGCAGCACGAATATTTTCCCGGTGTTGCGGAATCGTGGTACATAGATTGCATTGGTTTAATTTGATCTCGATGTCATACATCAAACTGTCGCGTATAGAATAATAAATTCGGGGTCGGTGTTGTATCTGTTCGTGACCGTCCATGAGAATTTGGTCCGCGGCCAATCCTCGAAGGATCGTTCCAGCTATTACTAAATGCCGCGCCGATCGGAGTTTAACCAAGGTGTTCGTTTGACCAAGAAAGAGGCTCTGTAATCCGAAGGACTTGTCACGCATAATTAATGGGGACGCATCACGTGTGCCAACGTGATTATGTAAACGAACGTTTCTATTGTGTGTAATCATTCTTTCTCTCGTTTTCTTTCCTTCGATTCGTTTCGATCTGAAATGTTGACAGAAGTGAGTCCATTTCTTACATTATATGTATTTAATTTACGTTTTGATGTGTGTAAGAGAATTTAAATCTTTCGTACGTTTATTTAATTATTTTTATATGTAAACCATGTATCGATCCTGGGAAATATATTTCTATTTATTGCACCGAGTTTTATATATTATAGAAAATCAACATTTCTCTTTTGCTATTAGAAATGTGTTAAGAGACTCATGCATGTGATTAAATAATTTGAATGTATTTTTTTATAAGCTATGCGAAACAACAGAGGAAAATATATAGTTATTTGAAAAAACAATCATCGATGACCTTAAAAACTTTGAAAAGACACAACGTTTGAAAAAAACTATTGGCTGCAGAATATTAGTAATTTAATACCATTCAAATTGCGTACAAAATATATTTTGTGTTCTCAGATAATATTTGGGAGTCATACTTAAATGAGACATGTGTAATGTGTTTACTGAGATTCAATATTTGTAATTATATCGTAAATGTATTATAAATGTACTCATGATGAGTATTTAAATATTTAAGTGTGTATGTAAGTATGTATAGTTACAATTATTGAAAAATGTATTGAAAAATATATAGTTACAATTGTTGAAAAAATTTTTACTAAAATATTATTGAGTTGGCCAAAAAGTAACTGCGTCATTTATAAGAAATAAAAACTTTATTAAACAATACATTGATCATTTTGTTTGATTATTTTTTACCATTTTCTAATCAACTTCATGATTCCGCGTTCAAAATAAATCTTATTTTTTTCGACAAAAAAATTCCAAGAACGATTTGATATTTTCTAATGCTGATACTACCGTAGATTGAAGGCTTCTTCATCAAGCACATCAGATTTTATGAGCTTGCACAGCATTTTTTTTTCCTTTTCAGAAATAGTACAGCAAAATATGACGAAAATGTTGCTTTTTTCTATTTTGAAATTGACGCCAGACAAACAATTATTAAAAAAAATCATGCATTTTCTTTTTCTAAAACGAGTTTGAACAATCAGGTATTAGATCACATGATAAATTTATGGTTTAAAATGAAGCTGGTTACATTTTACGATATACATCTGTTAGAAAAGAATACAATTACTTTTTGGCCCACCTAAAATTTTCTACAAATAGATGTTATTAAAATTTACATGGCAATATGTAATAATATTATTTAATTTTGATAAATATCCAATAATTTGTATTTTTATAATTGTTCAATTTCATTAATCTTAAAACTAATTAAAAAAAAAAAAATAAATTAATATTTTGAACGTTATATTTTATTTCCCCAAGAATTTTACATCCAATTTTTTGTGAGTTGTATCCGAAATCTCATTCCAATTGACTATCGAATTTAAATTGATTTTAAAACAGATACAATCTACAATTTAATTGTATTTTGTAATATGTCAGAAATTGACTGTATTTTAATATTGTCATAATCAATAAATAATTAAGTTAAAGTTATTATAGCCTTTTTTAAATTACATTTCACTAAAAATATATATCTGCCCTATCTCGATTGTTTATAATTATATCAACTTATATTATTAGGTTATTATTGTCATATTTTAAAATAAAAAAGAACAGATTAAACACGTTATATTATGTCCTACTAGTTATTGCAATTGAAATTCATCGAATTAGATTCATTTTCATATATATTTAATTTTCTGCATCAGAAAGTTTTTAAAAAAATTTACTGGTTAATTTTTACTCTATCAATTATATCAGTTATGTTGTATTGTTCATTATCCAACTATGATGGATAATGAATAACAACGAATCATTTATTATTTATTGTAGTCGCTTGCCAAACAAACCAAGCATCACCAAGAAATTATTTTTCAATTTTATAGTATCGCAAAGTATTGTACGCAGATTATAAAATTTACTTTGAATTATTAATCTTTGATCGAGCCTTCGCTCGTCGATAAATTTGATTGTCAATGAAATATCTTCAAATTCGTGACGATTTATGACATTTCAATTATGTTGCTATGCCATAAATATGTTAAAGGCTACTTTTGATAAATTGGCAACGCAATAATGCAAGAATGGTACGCACATGACGAGATAAATCTAATTGGTTAGGCATGAGTAACGCGTAATTGTCAAATAAAAATGAACTCCCATTTGGTTGGCAAACAACCGTTGCTAAATTTATAATTTATATTACATAATATATATACTATAATTAATATTTATATTTAATTATATAATATATTATATAATATTAATATTTAATATTAATTATTATAACTTAAAGAACCGATTTTATATGTTTTCAGTTTAAATCAATAAGCGTGAATTAAGAAACAGTGTTGGACGCTGTTTAAATTAATGAAATTTTTCTGTGAATTATCTATAATTTAGATGAAATTTACTGGTACCTGAAAATTTAAATAAAAGGCAAGAATAATTATTATTTAATATTTAAATGTATTTAAATGAATTATACATGTCAATTGCAAATAGAATTCTAAATATCATTCAACGTTTATCGATTATCGATCAAGTTTATTTCACTGCTGTTTTATTTTGACGATTATTTTAATGTATCGTTTGTTAAATTTTACACAGAAGTAATGTACAGAAAATATTATATTACTACCATGAAAAAAAAATCAGAAACATCAAAACTGAATTAAAACGGAGAAAATATTTAGTGAGTATCTTAATGTGTCGTTCGTTGAATTTTTTATAGTGAATAATTACAGAAAATATCTATTATGTTAATACCATAACAAAATTAAAAACTAAAGATTAAAATTGAAGAAAGTTATATTTGCATACTCGATATATTTGCAAAAGTATAGTCTGTTGCTGAATATATAATAAAATAGCAGAATCTCTAAAAAATAAAAAATAATTATTTATTTTCATATAAAAAGTAACGAATTAATTATTTGTGACATTGTTTAAATGAATTTTCTTTGAACAAAAAGTTAAGTTCAAGTAATTTAGAATTAAAATATTAATTACACTTCCTTCATTTGTTATTTATTATGTGCATATTTATGTATTTGTTCGAAATTTCAATTCATTTTTGTTTCACAAACATTTTTAAGATATTTTCGAAATTTTTTTATAATTCATGTGTTTCTGTTTCAATTTAAATTCAGTTTAAATTGCATTCGTAATCCTCTCGGTTACAACATTTATTTGAACATTATTGCAACATATTCATATATTCCATTTAGTCCACTTTATTAATACGATATCGTGCAAACTTTGTACTAAAATGTTCTCAATTTTCGACAGAGATGTGGTTAAGCTTGTGAACGACAAAATACATATTCAGTTCCAAGGTTAATTGAGAAATTCAGTGGAAAACTAGTGTGAGTGAATTTCTTCTGAAAAATGATTTGAGTAGAAGAAACAATAAACACATTTATACAGAGAATTTCATTACGAGTTGACAATTTTATATACGAATTCACAATTATGAAACATTAATGTTTTAATTAAAAATTAAAGTATATTTTTTGTACAGAAAATATAACGCAATGAAATTCGAGATCAGATTTATGTTACAGAAAATCGGTATATTTATTGCTCAACTAGTTAGTAATTTTAGTTAGAGTACAATATTGGATATAAATCGATTGTTACATCGAGAGTTGTATCGAGTTTTTCAAATTAAAAATAAAACAATAACTTTTATGATAAATAAAAATGTCAAGTACACTCAGCTTTTTACACGATTTTGATTTAACACAAATTGAAAAGAAAATTTTCGTCTCTTTTTTACACAAGTTGTTTCAATCGACCTAAATTCTAAGAAAAAAATTTTTCCGTACTAAACTTCACACAATTGGTCGGGCTTTTATTTGCTTGTGTTCGTTACATTCGCAATTTCTACTTGTGAAGAATTTCTCAAATCGTTTAACCTCAATATGGAACTTGTGTTGCTTGCAATTTGAATGCTAAAATTGAAAAATAACTTTTTGACGTTGACGTTAAAAAAAATGTAATACAAATTAAAATAAAATTCACGCTGAAAGTCAATAAATGGTCCACTGTTATATAATTTTTTTTTTTAAATCTTTGTTTCGACCGTTACGACTGAATTATTTCTCGATAGTCCTTACACAATGTCACGTAATTCACTTATTCACAAAAAGGAAAAGGAAAGCAATCTCTTCGAATATTAAAATTCAATTTTTACACCGTCTTGTAATTGGACAAGCTGCAATGCGTCTGTAGAAAAATATTTTCGTGTACACGAAGCTGGTGTGCTGCAAGAACTATTGAGAAAAATGAAGCTCCATTAGGAAATTGGTATGTTCTGAAATAAAACCAAGTGTTAAGTCGTAATACACAGGTGCAACCTTGTTGATTACATATGCAATCATTATGAAATAAAATACAAACACAAATAAAATTGATGAGATTTTAACAACTGCATTTTCATACAGTTTGTTGTATTATATATTATTTCTGTTGATTTTTTAAGTCTAGAATCCAATCTTCTACAAGTACGATATGTACACATTTTTTATACAAATTTCTTTCTGCTTAATATACTTTTTGGAAACGTATCTATCGTGTAAAAACATAATTAGATGTAACTAGGACAGAATGATTAATAGAATGGAAATTGCACTTGCATTTCAGACGATTATACAAAATTGATGACACACAAATAGTTGTATCGATGTAATTATTAGCACTATTTGATAAAATTATATCATCGGCCGGAGTGGCGGTTAGCTGCAGTCAAATTTCATTTAACATGTGATTATCATTAAAATAATGGGGGTATATCGTGACAAGTTACGAACTGCAGTGGAATAACAATGACACTTTTCGCGTGATAATACCAACGACGAATAAGGTATTAATATTCATACTTTAATTAAGAACAATAACCGTGTGTAATCAATTAGTTTGGCAAGCATCGATCGACTTTCATTGCGGGAAATTAGTTCGATGCATAAAGGGGTAATCAAAATAAAAGGCATTTAACCACTCGCGCTGGCAACTGATTGCGGACCATAACGAGTGACCAAACCGTATACAATAATTCGTCGCTTTATTTTTGTCGTACTCGTCGATATCACTGGATAGAAATTATTGAGAAGCAATAAATTTATCATTTGTTTCGCCTATTTTGTTTTACTTGAATATACTTAAAGTTGAGAAAATATTGCAATTTTGCAAGTATTGGATTATTTTTAAAATTTTATTCAGTAATTTACATAATTTACTTAATGTACGAATTTTGAACACGGTTTCCATTGACAATCGAACTGCTCGATAATAATTTTGGACAAACGTTTCTTGAAATTTTTAAGATTTAGTTCGTTTTCAGTATAATCTTTCAGTTTAAATTATAAAACGTCACGTATGACGCGCAAGAAGATTAAAATTGCTATTTTTTAACAGGTAAAGTGCGTAAGTTAAGAATTGAGATAAAAATTTGGAAGGAAAAACGATATTAATGATCTTCATAATAATAAATTCTGCACATTTAGCTGCTATGTTAATTGACACTTTCTAAATTATGGCGTGGTAAAGGACAGAGTCTGTTAAAAAAATATAAAAGACTTGTGAAGAACATAATAACATTTTGCAAAAATTTCAACAATTTCGAAAGTGCTTATATAGTAATAGGGCCACTAGATTAATTGTAAGTTCAAAGTTCATTTTTAACTAAGTTTCATGTGCTTTGAAGCATTATAATCAAACATTCGGATCAAAGTACAATCTACAATCAATTTTTGAAAAATTCAAAACGACAATTTATATATAGTTATTGCAAGTAATACATGAATGTTATACATTATAGTTATAATTACAGTTATAGTATAGAGTTTGTAGTGTATAGTTATATAATATATAGTATGTTAATGAAATCTTTAGAAACATTTATAATTTCCATTCCTAAAAAAATTACCTTATTAATTTTATAAGTTGGATAACGTTCAATTAAAACTATTTCCTCTGCACGAAAAATTCTCAAAAATTTATTTATTGTCGTATATCAACACTATGTGTAAGAAACATTGTACATAAAAAAATATAAAGTTTATATTATATTATAAACATATTATCATGGCATCGAAGCGATGATTACGCGTAGCGTAAAATTTGCAAAAAATTTTCTGCAGGCATTATCTTAATTAGAAAGAATCAGTTTAAGAATCAGTTAGAAAATAGAAGTTTAAATATGACACATTTATCAAGAAATGTCATATATGGAAGATATAAATAGTAAAAGATGCAGCGTAAGAAAAAGAAAAATGCTATAATAAATTTGTCATGTATAAAATAGAAATTTTAACAGAAAAAATACTAACAATAAGACACAAATAGTAGAAGATAGAGCATTAAAAAAATAAAATGATAATACATTTAATATAATAAATTTATTTTATAATATAAATGTAAAATATATGTAAAAAATATAAAAATAAATAAATAAATGAATATAAATAAAAATAAATAAATGAATATAAATAAATATAAATATAAAAAAATATAATTTAATATAAAAATGTAATATATACAAAAAATATTCATAATCAGTGAATATATTACTTTGTCATACCTGCTTACGATTACCATTGAAAGAATTAGAATGATGTATCAGATTATATATAGGTATTAGTTTCATGTTAATATTTTACGATGTTATTCTACTTTACAAACGCATACAAATAAAAATAAATTCAAAGTAAAAATATGTGCTATCTTGTTTGCGACGTATAATAAACTCGAGAGTCATAAAATTTTTATCAAATATTAAATTCAAAGTAAACGTAAGAAATATAGGTAAGGAATTTACGTAATAGCACAGAGGGTCTGGAATTCTCAGAGGGTGAAATCTTTCGTTGCTATTTACAAATATAAATAAAAGAAATCGTGACACTGAACATTATATTTAGAAATGTACTATTAATTAACTTTCATTTTTTGATTGACCTATTTGCGTAATGCAGCAAAATATTTAGTGAATAAATCACAAAACGCGATATAATTCGCGAGCACCGATTAAGAATTATATTTATTGATATGATGATACTTATATTTATTAATAAATATGGAAAGCTCAAAAGTCAATTAGAGTAAATGACTATTAAAAACTGGCTTTTATCATACAAATATCAATCGATGGAGCAGTTTAATTATTATTTCTAATAATTTGTATAATAATGCTATTTTAATGATATTTTTTATAGTTTTAGTAGTTCAATAGTGTCAATATTTTAATAGTATTCTTAATAGTTTTAGTTATTGTATCCTAATAATTACGTTACAGTGACCATGTGTGTCTTTTTGACTAAAGCTTTTGCAAAAAGAAGGGTATTTTCATAGCACAAATCTTAATCAAATGCAACTTACGCTGATTAGATTATAAACTCTCCATATGATATTATGTATTCTCTCTCGTATCCTGATATTTCATTGTAATTAGTTAGTGTCATTAATTAGTATTATTAGTTACATATTAACAGAGAATAGCAAATATTGAAATTGAGATTTGATAAATCGTAATGTATATGGACATGTGCACTTTAAATCGTGAAAATGCAAATGAGTTAAATAGAATGTTTGAATGGAGCGTCAGTTGAGATATTGGGAAGTAAATGTAAAAAATTTCGTTCTATTAAAAAAAGTCGTCTGATCGTGTCTTGTACATTCACTATTCTTAAATTCAGGACATTACAATAATTCTCTAAATTCTAGATTTGCGTGAAAGTTACTTTGATAACTTTATTTTTAACTTTAATTTGATATTTTATTTAATTTTATTCTTTATATTTAATATTATTTCATTTTTTATATTTAATTTTATTTAATTTTATTTTTTATATTTAATTTTATTTAATTTTATTTTTTATATTTAATTTTATTTAATTTTATTTTTTTATATTTAATTTTATTTAATTTTATTTTTTATATTTAATTTTATTTAATTTTATTTTTTATATTTAATTTTATTTAATTTTATTTTTTTATATTTAATTTTATTTAATTTTATTTTTTATATTTAATTTTATTTAATTTTATTTTTTATATTTAATTTTATTTAATTTTTAACTTTGACTTATGATAACTTTAATTTTAACAAACGAGGACACGAATGATTACGAGAGTATCAATAACGCGACTGAAATGTGATAAAACGTATTACAGGTCGTTTCTTTTTTTTTTTTTTTTTAAAGAATATCGCGGATATCGTGATATCAAGATATCAAGAATCGACGACAAGAATGACATCTGTATGAGTTTGGATTCGCGAGTCGTAAATTACGAGGAACTGCGAAACGGCTAAGATTAACCTCGGTTTGTCGTTACGAAACCGGGAAACGGCTATTAAGATCGATGCACGATCCGCAGAAACGACCGCGATGAAAACAGTTAATCGGACGTGATTTATCGTCCCTCGAGACGAAAAACTATTGCCCTCGAACCATTGCGTGTTTAAGAAAGTATCGATCGTTGTCTCAGTTTGAAGTGTGGCCCCCGACGCCATCAGGCTTCGATTTGTTACTAAAATCGAAAATCGACGATAACTTTTCCTTACGATCGTCTCATATTGTGAAAGATAAGTACAATTATACGCGACAGTTATTTTTGAAGTAGCTAAATCCTTTTGCACAATAATTTACCTAAATAATGAGATTAACGGATCGACGAGACGGCAGTTGTAGATTACTGGCTTCTCAATCAGAATTTCACATCTTTATGTCAAACAGGATAATCGGATAACTTGTAACTCATAAAATTTCATTTTCTGTGTTATCAAACTTGTCGCTGTTGCGTAACGAAATTTATTAATTTGTAATCTGTAAAATTTCTTTAATACTATTAGAACAATTCTTGTATTCGATAAGTTGAATAGATTTTCTTAGATGATTTTAAAAGTTAAATACCTGTACATCTACATTTTTTATTGTATTCTTTTTTTTTTTTTGCTTATTACAAGTACTATATACTATTGTATTTTATTAATACATCACTATACTGGAACCAGTAGTCTATTTGCTATTATTAATTTTCAAATAGGGCAAGGAATTACAATCAATTGGAATTTTTATTCTAACAAACAAACAAAATTCCAGTTGTAAAGAATTGAATTTGAATTTGAATTTTAAATGCTCGGTTGAAATTTTTTAGTTTATTAATGAATGATTATTAGATTGCGGATCTTTATGCGATATCAAATTTTTATAAATACAGTTTGCAGCCTTTATTTATAAGCAGAAATTTATTTTCGTCACTAAATATAACAAATACATACATTATTATGGATATTTCAGATATTTTTACAATTTATATAAATTATATTGATCACATGAAAATTTCTAATTTTCACATTTTTCATAAATGCATAAAGATTCGCATTTTGATCCATATTATTGTAAATTTGTTTTTTATTTATTTTTTATTTGCTGAGATTATACTATATATATTATCAAACTATACTTATACTTGTTATACTATACGATATATCAAGTACTATACTATATATACTTATTATACTATACACATATCAAATATACTTATTATACTTTACTTATTATAGTATTATAGTATAATAGTATAGTATATTATGGTATATAGTATAATAGTATAGTACATTACAGTATATAGTATAATATAGTATAAGATATTATAGTATATAGTATAATAGTACATTACAGTATATAGTATAATATAGTATAAGATATTATAGTATATAGTATAATAGTATAATACATTATGGTATATAGTATAATAGTATAGTACATTATGGTATATAGTATAATAGTATAGTATATTATGGTATATAGTATAATAGTATAGTACATTATAGTATATAGTATAATAGTATAGTACATTATAGTATATAGTATAATAGTATAGTATATACTTATTATAGTATAATACTTTCAAACTTTTATATAAAAAGTTGGAAATTTTTAAATATATATATATATTGAAGAAATGCTTCATTTAATTATTATGATTGAGATATTAAATATATAATTATTTCAAACTTGTGTGTTGATTTTATCTAACGCACATTTACTTGAAAAATTAGTGATACAAGAACTGAAGATTGAAAGAAGTGTGTTCTTCAAAAAAAGCGAAAAATTGGTTTTGAACATCGTTGGATATTAGTTTACTAATGAAAGAAACGATGCAATTCTAAGAAAAACTTTTTACCTTGTTAGCACGTCCAAAATGACAGTTGGGACAGAAGTCACAATAAAAGTACGGCAGAATTCACGTGAATCAGAAAGAGTAATTATAAAAATCAAATTATGAAAATACAGTAAAACTTCGTTTATCATTAGTAATTGACCGAATAATATGATAAATCATGTAAATTTTGTTATTGTCTTCTCAAACTAAATAAGGAATATGGAGAAGACTAATAAAGCTTTATCATCCGAACTCCTCGGTTATTGGAACGATTTTGACGTGCTCGGATAAACAAATTTCTATTGTAAGTAATTAAGATTTTCACAATTGGTCAAATAGAATCTCTAAAATATTCTTATAGCGATAATTTGAAACTCGCATTCCTTGCGTTGTGTCACTTTAATTGCAAGTAAGCGACACACGTACGGAAATGAATAAGTCTTAATAAATATTATTATTAATATTATTATAAATGATTTATTTGAATTTATTTTCAATTTATTATGAAGTCTTTATTATGAAGATCTATGATTTAAGAAGTTATTTATTTAAATTAAATTATTAATTTCCTCTGATTGATGAAACGTTGGCTAGGCTAACTTTTATAATAGAGGAATTAATTTACTCCTAAATTACAAATTAATTTTATTATGAAACTTATTATGAACCACATGAATTTTAATAAAAAGTAATGAGTTCAAATGCTAAGATGGATTTGAAATACATATTTTTAAGAGATAACATACATTATTTTTATTTCAAATCTGGAAATCAAGATTATTAATTACGAATATGAAATATTTATATAATCATACCAATGTGAATAAGAATACAAAAAAGAAAAAAATGTGAAATATGACATATTAAAACAAACATTATTCAATTCTATAATTATAAAGTTGATAGAAAAATACGACGAAATGGCAAAGATTTAAGGAGGAATGGTAACTAAAGAAACAATAAAAGTTTATAAGTGAAACATAAAAAGATAGAAAAGAATTTTCAGAAATAGTTCAGAAAGTAAATAGTTCTTCATTTATTTTTCTATTTGTGTATTAAACAATAAAATATCGAAGTAAAAATATTTTTTTATCGTAAAAGATAAAAGACCACGGGTCCAGTAAAATCATCTATCAATAATTAATTGAAAAATTTGTAAAAAATTTAATTTAATTGTCTTCTGACAATAACACTTATATAATCTTGCTATCTGCAGTTCATTGAGCAGTATATACATATTAAGTATCGAAAATTATACCATATTCGTCAATGTAGTAAATAACATTTTCTTTAATTAATTGCATATGATATATATCGAATTTAAACTGCATCTTGTGTCCAGCTGCGATAATATGCACAGTACAAAGATATTATACTGTCCCATAAATTAAGCTTAATCCAGGTTTTAGCCGGTGAGAAAGACGCGACGATGATTGGATAAATTTCTGTTAAACAAACTCGCAGAGTGTGAAGCCTGAACGAGATTATAACATTCTGCCGCATTCACATGCGACTAACGCTGAAATCATTCGCTATTGTGTCGCAAAAGCAATTCGCTCGATCAATTTCTCGATTTTTAAATAGATTTTTTTCACTTTTTTTTATAATGAATATCTTGCAAACGATGCTTCTTTACCGAGCGTACGATGTCATTATATCCACGCAACAATTATATTTGTTACAATTTCATAACATATCTATGAAAACAATTGCAACTGCATGATTCTCAAAAAATGGATTGAAAATCATTCGAAGGCGTTGGAAAACATTCAGTTTTATATATTATATACATAACACCATATATATCATTTATATATTTAATTATTAATTTTATTAAAATTATTTATTTATCCTTTATGTGAAATATGATATATATATTGTTTTACTAATTTTGTTCAATGTATACGCTGAATTGTCGAACATAATTATATATATTGCCGTTAAAAATTATGTGCACACTTACTATTTTTGTGGAATCTGATATACAGATTATATGATCAACACAATTATTTTAGATTATAACTTCGTTATTAGTGCAGTTACAGAAAAACGTCAAAAGAAAAGAATGAATGTTTTAAAGGGCATTAAGTGCAATAAACATTATTTTTTTTAACTAGAAATGCATAATTCCTTTTTTACATAGATAGATTTTTCTCGTCATTCTCCGCAAAGTAGAATATTGGAGTACAATAGTAAAAAAAATTGTCACTTGTCAAGATACTTTTAAAAAATGTCTTTATTCAAGATGCTGTGTAAGAATGTATCCAGATCATCGCAATAATTGTCTTATAAACTGAATAACAATTTACACTTATCAAATTTATGAAACCTGCAAGAGAAGTTACAAAATAATTAGTATGTAGCAGGAAATGAAAATAACCTATAATGTTCATTTATATAAAATAGAAACCATATGTTTTCGAAATGTTTAGTGTATAATAGAGAAACATTTGATCATTTTCTTTAATAAAGACACTTTTTTTTGTAAATATTTTGACAACCAATAATAAGTTTTTTATATTTATAGAATTACGAGATATTTTTTTTTATATAGAATGACAAGAAGAATCTACCTATGTAAGAAAATTTGGCATTTATATTTAAAAAAAAAAATACAATTGTTTGAATGATTTATTTTTCTCCTTTGACATTTTTTCTATAACTGCACTGGAGTTCTAACCTGAAACAATTGCATAGACCATCCTTTATACTGTACCTGTATTCTTATTCATATTGTTAAACAATAGGTATTTATTGCTAAATTCTTTTACAAATTAACAGAATTATTACAAATATGAAAAAAAAACAAAAGATGGAGATAGATTTTAAATAAGAGTAGACAGATTTTAAATAGGAACAAAAATACGGTATATGAAATGATGAAAAGATAATTATTGTTTGTTTCAAGTTTCTTCGAAGCTTTAATTATGAAATTAGATATATATAGATATATAAATATATTAGATATATATATATATACATATATATATATTAGATATATATACAGATATATAGACATATCGATATATTAGATATATAATAGATATATAATTAATAGATAATTATTGTTTGTTTCAAGTTTCTTCGAAGCTTTAATTATGAAATTAGATATATATAGATATATAAATATATTACATATATATATATATATATATATATATATATAGATATATATTAGATATATATACAGATATATAGACATATCGATATTAGATATATAATAGATATATAAATATATAGGTATATAATTAAATATATTACTCTATTATTATTGAAATATTTCGGTAAAAGTAATTGCACGTTATCGTTAAACTATTATACGTCGCAAAGATTGAAATTAATTTTCAAGCATTCACGACTAAAAATTAGCAAGTGATCTTAATGGAAACCTACGGTTTCTCGATTTTCCTGCGGCCAAAATGCAACTAGGCAAGGAAACTTGATTTCAACGCCGTTTTTCAACCTGCGAAGGTTGAAAAACCCGCCGGGGTGAGTTTACTTTAAGATGGCTTCTCTTCCGTCACCGGTCTCGTTTGCAAGTAACCCTATTTCGGTGCTCATGTCACGACAGTCACGACTGCTTAACGCAATTGCTGCGAATCTTTTGAAAGCCTCCTTTCAACCTCTCATTCAACACACACACGCACGCACACGTATATACTTTTCTTCTGTCTACCTTGCTCACTTCTCTGTCCAATCTCCTTTATCTATTCTCTCCCTTTTATAGCAGACCTGGTAATTTTCTCTTTCTTCAGCGACTCCGTCCACTGCACTTCTTCGTGGCCCTGAATACTTCAGGACACGGAGGAGGGCGAGAGAAGTACAGTCCCCGTGACGTCATACAGCTTAGGGTCACGCGTTGAAATTCAGGTCGACTCACCCCTTTATCAACCATCCACTACCACGCTGTGTCCTTCTCTCCCTCCCTCCCTCTCTCTCTCTCTCTCTCTCTCTTCCCACCCCAGCTGCTTGACTCCATCTTTCTCCGCATCATTCTCCCCTACTTTACATGTACTCGAAGCGTTTCTCGTAAGCATCAAGGAGAAAAAAAAAAAAGGAAAAACCTCTTCCCTCTTTCTTTTTTCTCTCGTGCTTTTGTGTCTCGTTTATCTTGCACGATACGTTATATAACGTCATCATCGATATGAATATTTTTCCCTCTTCTTTTTTTTTTTTTTATCTCTCTAATGAATTAATAACAGCGGAATTAATTAACGAATTGCAGTATGAGCAGGTAATGATGTTTCTTTTTTTTTTCTTTCAAGATTGACGTTGAACTTTGCAGAGTAGTTTCAATGGATGTTTAAAAAGAGAAGCGATTAAAATTATCGATCAAGCAATTTCGAAGTCTACGCCGGTGGATTTCCACGAATAAAAGTTTTTTTTTTTTAATGGTTTGAACTGTATCAAATTGTAGTACATCTTGACAATCTTTTGATTTCATAGAGAACGTTGGAAAAAATAAAGGTCTCACTCTGTTTTAAAGTACTTTCTTTAATAACACACGGTTTTTCTTAATGTCACGTTTTTGTTTGAAATTGTATAGCTAGAAATATTTCTACTGGAATTGCTAGAAAACAAAAGCCAGTCACAAAATACAGAATATGAAACAAAAAAACAAGAGTTGCATTACTGAAACTTGTACTACTAGTATAAAGAGTGGAAAGTATTGTATTATAGTTATTAATTTGATTTAATAAGAAATAAATTTATTTTTAATAATTTTTTACGTCATTTTTAATTGGCTAGAAAATATATTTTTAAATTCTTTTTTAACATTTTTCTTCAATATTTTAATTTTTTTTTTAATATTGTTCAATATTCTTTCAATAAAAAATATTAAACTTTATTATAGACTTATAACTTTTCTAAACTTTATTATGGACTTATCGTTCATATCTAGTCGCTAATCTTTATCACATCCAAATTCTCTAATAATAAAAAAATTTTTAGTTTAAAATAACTTCTGTATCTTATGATTGACACAAATATATTTGAACTTTTTTGTGACATTTCTTGTAACGTTAATTTTTCCATTGTTTAAAATCTAAATTAAATGTCTTCAAATTTTTGATTATTGTTGTTTTTTTTTCTAAAAAATGACCATCTTTTTATTTTAAACTGTACAAACAATAAATAGTACATAATAGAATCCTTTGAAAGATTTTCTTATGAAGTATATCTACATAACATCAAATCACAATTTAATCAATTAAATATAAATATATCGAAATAAATTATTATTTTTATTAAGAATTACTTGATAATACTCTAAAAAAATTATTTAATACTGTCACAAATACAGTTGGGTAACAATATTTTTCGATTTAAAATTTTTAAAACATGAACAATGTCATAGAGATGGAAATAATGAATTCAATGGCAGCCATTGCTATTATATATTGCATAATAAAGTATTTATATCAAAAAGCTGGTCAGAAATATTTTAGTTGATTAAATAATATAGTTTAATATACTCTAATGTTTTATTACACTTTATGCTAAAGCTAAATACTTTTTTTTGTTAAACAATTTTTTAACTAAAATAATTAAATATATTAGAATATAAATCTAAATATCTAATTATTGTTCTGACGATGTCGATTGTTCTGGCAACATTGACTATTTGAATAGTGTTGATTTGTTAGCACAATCAACTTCATCAACGCCGGAAGTAGTTGGAAGAGCGGAAGTGCCTACTTGCAGAAAACAGTACACCAAAAGTTTCCCTTAAAAATTGATTTTTTATAACTTTCTCATCATTTCCAAGAAAAAAAAAATAACTTGAGCCATTCTTGAGATGTGTAAAATTATGCTGTGAAAGAATTTCCGGTTGAATAAATATTCTACTTTTATGATAAAATGCTAAATAATATATAGCTTAGGCATCTCTCGACATCTAATTTTTCAACAATTATACAAAGCAATGTTCGAGCATTAAAAATTAAATGAAAAAGTTCTAGTATTTAAATGTTATTAACAAAAAAAAAAATTATTTTCATGTTTCTAAAAAAGACAAATGTGAATGAAATTAAAAAAAAAAGTGTCGAATTACTTTACTTGCCTCTGCATTCTATATTTTTATTGCACTTCTGAAATAGTACACTTGTAAAAAATCGCATTATAATCGATAAAATTGTATTGGTAAAATTTCTTCATTGACAGATTTCTTAATATTTCCTTGGAGCATAAAAGTTGTTCAATTTTAAACTTTAATTTGTTACTCAGTTTCCGGAAGAAAAGTGTGGTTTATTTGCATACGTATGTACACAGGAACGTAAGAAAAAAAATTATTCATTTAGACATGAAAAAATTTTGACTTTCGGTCAGATTTTTGTTGTAAACCCGACAATGACAATATGATATGTACAGCAAGATATAAATCAGCGTATGGGATCGATTTCGAAGAGTGAAATACGCAAAGATTCGTGTCGACCCAGATATTGCTACTGGAAGAAAAAAATTTGATGTCTTTTTCGATTGTCCCAAGATGAACAACTCTTTCTCGATATTTGCAAAACGTAAAATATTTGCAGTGCAGATGGATATACAAAAGCGCAAAAGTTATATAAAGTAATTCTAAAATATGAAAATATAAAAATTGTTTGCTTAGCACTTCAAGAGAATCTTTGGCCAAGAATAATTAAAGGAATTGAGAATGTACTATAAAATATAAAACAGATATAAAACAGATGACAATAATTAATTATTATTATTCCATATATAGAGAGTTTCAAGTTGGATTAGATCATTTAATTCATTGAAATGTTAATTTCAGGATGATTTTATTTTTACATCATTTGTATTTGAACATACAATATGATTACTTTATAATATATTACAATTTATAGAATATGTATTTTAATAATAAAAATTTAATAATAAGTGTATATTTTAATAATAAAATATATATGTTTCAATGAAAAAAAATAGGGAAAATATTTTTATATCTAACTTTTTACTTTTTGTTTTCTATTTTTATTAAACGATAAGTAATAAAAAAAACTTGGATCGATCATATATGTTCTTTCATTTATCTTAAGTGAAAGAGTTTTGTCGTAAGTATACAAATTAAAGTATACAAAGAGAAAAGCATACGTTTATAAACTTAACGTTATAACATTTTCGAATATACTCAAATCTTTCAATCAATATTAATAAAAAAATGCAACTTTCTTTCACCCGAAAAGCACGATTATAGCCGAAATACGTTAACATGCTTGCTGTCATATTGAGGTCAAACAAAAATAAACTGCATGACGTGAAAAGTTTACTATGCTTCGTACCTGCATTATACATATTTCACTCTACCTACATCTAATATCTGATCTGTGCTATTCGAAAACCAAAAGACTCGCCAATAAGCAGAATGAAGAAGTTTTATTGACATCTTACGTTACTATGCCCAATGACGCAACATACATCTACATACATCAGTACATTTGCAAATTACAATGATTACAGTATAAATATTTTTTATTTGTTTAATATTTGTTATTGTTATTATAATATTATTAATATATCAATAATAATATTAATATATTAATAACTATTATTTGTTAAATATGTTTTTATTTCTTTTTTTCAGTTGTTTAGTCCGTTTATGAATACAAGTTATTCTAAGGAACCATTTTCATTATTCACAATTATCATTCATATTTCGTTAATTATTATTCAAATCCACGGTCTAATATTTTCAATGAATTTTTAAAATATAGAATTCTTCAAGCTTTCTTATTTCTAGTGAATATAACACTTAAAACGTAACGTAATTATGCGTAATTTCTAATATTTAACTGTAAATGCGTAAATTCGTAATAAATTTTTGGAATGTGATTTTCCAATTTTTCTCACAAAATATTATTGCTAATAAAATCCTAAGATAGAAGTTTTGCATCCTGCATTATTTATTCAAGATCGAAATAGTATACTTTAACACGTTTATAGCATGGACATTTAATTTTCTAAAAATATCATTTGGTTTGTCGTTTTATTTGTAACATAATTCAGAGGACGACTATATATGTGAGTCTACATGAAAAAATAAATCGGAAAGAAAGATATTTTTGTTCTCGAAATCTGCAAAAATGTAGACTCTTCCAAAATCACTGAAACATTTTTGTCACGACTAGAAAATCTTCCTTTTACATCAATCTCTTAGGACTTGCTACACGATTGTTCTTCACAATTTTACTAAACCTTGTTCATCGGCAATGCCGAACCTTGGTAAACGACAAAAATTTAAGAAATTTTCGAATTTCGGTCGTAATACTTAAAGTTTAATAAAATGGCGAGAAAAAATCGCATAGTAAATTATAAGAGGTCGTTCTAAAAGTGATTTCAGTCTTCAAGATCATGATAGATTTAACCATGAAAAAAACTTTTTGATGAAATTTTCTTTCATGAAAAAATATTTTCAGAAATATTTGAATTTTTGTAATTCTCGAGGATAAAAGTATCCTCGCTTTCCCAGCTGTTGCACGATGTAAAATCATCCTTGAAAAAAATTAACAGGACTGTCAACGTGGAGGCTTCACATTTCAAAATAAGGCTAGCTAGATTATCATACGACTTTTTATTCTAACAAAGTTATAACAAATAATTGAGACAATCTTTCACCGAGTGTGCGAATACTTTCGTTCATCTCTCTATATTTGTTTATAGACGATACTGACGATACAAACGAGTTTTAAAGGTTCGAAATTCAAGAACAGCAGCAGTACGATGCTGATACCGATAATTGGAATTATTAACAATCTTTTAGGGATGAATATTTGTTTCATTTACAAAAGAACAGACTTTATTCTTATAATAAAAATATTTGAAGTAAATGTACTGATGAATTCCGATGCTTCCTGATCTCTTTTATAAATAAATATAAAATTCCTTTGTGATCTGATTTTTTCCCTTCTACTTCATGATAATATTCTATGATCACATCAAAAGAACTTACTTTAAATTGGATGCTAAATGTAATAATACAAATGATAAAAATTATAATAAATATTACAGGAATATTTATATATTATTTAAATGTAATGATAGTTGTATATTTTCTCTGTTGACAGTTATTGCATTAATTTATCTTTACATTTAATTGATGATTTGTTATTATTTCTAAAATAGTTTTCATTTCAATTTATTTCCAAAAACGAATTTTAACGTGCAAAGTTTCAGTGTTATTATAAATTACAGTACAAAATAATCAGAAAATCAACCAAACGAACAGAAATAAAGAAATTTTGCAGGCTCGATGGATCGATTAATATCACATTAATTATATGATATTAAGAGTAAGATTAAATTTAAAATAGTCATTACAAAAATGTATAGTCAACAACTGTAAAACTCAATCCTTTAATCGTTTTATGCAATTCAATTTAATTGATTAAATATTTCTACGATATATCAAATTTATTTTTATTACTGTATTATTATTTATATTTCTTATTGTTATTTTACTATTTATTTTTTTATTGTTATTTTATTATTTATATTTCTTATTGTTATTTTACTGTTTAATTTTTTATTGTTATTTTATTATTTATATTTCTTATTGTTATTCTAGTATTTATATTTCTTATTGTTATTTTATTATTTATAGTTCTTATTATTATTTTATTATTTATATTTCTTATTGTTATTTTATTATTTATATTTTTTATTATTATTATATTATTTATATTTCTTCTTATTATTTTATTATTTATGTTTCTTATTATTATATTATTATTTATATTTCTTATTGTTATTTTATTATTTATATTTCTTATTATTATTTTATTATTTATATTTCTTATTATTACTTTACTATTTATATTTCTTATTGTCATTGTATTATTTATCTTTCTTATTACTATTTTATTATTTATATTTCTTATTGTCATTGTATTATTTATCTTTCTTATTACTATTTTATTATTTATATTTTTATTTATCAAGAAGAAAAAAGTTTACACAACAATTAATCGTTTCATTATTTCTAACACGCCCGGTGTATCCGATAATTACTTAACGCTGTTTTTATTATGCACGAGCCAAGCACATACACGTCTGTTAAATCGAACATGAACGGCTCTCGCATCGAGGAACAGTTTCGCAAGCTGTTGAGATTGAGAAACTTAATTACGATGGAAATAGACGCATCGCGCATGCATCGTGATGTTGTTATCGAGTTACAATGAATGTACACGGACGTGCTCGCGGACGATATTCTCGTTTTAAATAGTCGCGGCGTTTTCGAAATTTCGTTACTATGCCAAAACAATTAGAGTGCCCGTACGTATTTTACATACGTATGTTGGCGAAAACGCTGTTCAGAGATGTTCCTCTCACTCTTAAGATTCTAATCGTCAATCATCCGGCATCTTGACCGCGTTAATATCCGTTTTTCATGCTGACACTGACCGCGCGATTAACACACAACGAGCAAAACGTTCTGTCACGCGGCGACAGCCTAGAATTTCGAACGAATTGTGTTAGGTCACATCGTACGACTGATTTCACTGTATTAAGGAGGTATTCTAGTCTGAACTTTTGAAAAAAATCGATTCTTTTTTTTTGCATATTCTTAAAAGACAGTTTCAAAAATAAATCTCTGTAACCTCGTATGTGAACTCCTAAAATTAACGAAGTTATGGTTGTCTGAAGGACGCGACGACCAGCGTCACTGTTATCGCAATACTAAGCTTTAAAGGCATTTTTCTGGAAACTGTTTTTCAGAACGGTGTCCATGATATCTTAAAATCTACTTGACCAATTGACTCAAAATTTTAAGTGCGCGTTTAGTACATGTGTGACCATAGCCCCTACCAGAATCAATCAAAAAATTTTATTTTTTATATTTTTTTAGGCTTCCGAAGTTCAACAAAAACACGCGAAAATCGATAATCGAATTTCAAAGTATCGCCACTTTTTTAATTACCGACTTTTTTCTTTTGTTTTGGTACCTGCTATAGCCAAACTCATACTAATTAAGGAACATTCACGTTTCTTTTTATTTCCGACAAGCAGAATGACCGGAATCATAACACCGCGAGACGACCGTTTTTTTATAAGCGACTATGTTTGAGAATATGCAGTGCCACTAATTTTTTTTTTGTTCCAAAAAATTTTAAAACGTCATTGAAATACGTACAAATAAATCTTGTCAATTTGACTGCAAAAGGTATAATAGCTGCTTTGCAAAAAATTCCCTAATAAAGTTAAAAAAACACGCACTTCACACTAGAATAGCCCCTTAATATCGCATGATCACTAATTTGCGATATTACAATGGTGAAAAAGTAACGAACGCGAGAACATTGGCTGAAGGCACCATTATAAACTGATATAATGCATACAACCGCATAAACAATAAATAGACACGTAACATGCACATCTTGATGATAGGTAAACTTCCGAGCACACTTGTGTTTTTATGCGTGTCAATTGTGACGTACGAATAAGACAGGTGAGTTTAAACTTGTCTCCTAAAGAAATATAATGACATTTAAAGAAAAGAATATTTACGACTAATGAAAGAACTCGAGCATACATTCCGAAATGAATACAAAAGTACAGTAGGTTGTAAAAATCCACTGTATTCGCACGTCTGATGAAAAATTGTCTGTATTTTAAACTGTTATAACTTCGAGGGGGGAAAAAAAAGAGTCGTATGACAATCTAGCTGGCCTCATTTTGAAATGTGAAGCTTCCACTTTGACAGCCCTGTTAGTTTTTTTTTTTTTTTTTTTGTTTTGTTTTTCAAGGACGATTTTACATCGTGCAGCAACTGGGAAAGCGAGGATACTTTTGTCCTCGAAAATTATAAAAATTCAAATATCTCTGAAAATATTTTTTCATGAAAAGAAATTTCGTCAAAGAGTTTTCTTCGTGATTAGATCCATCATGATCTTGAAGATTGAAATCTCCTTAAGAACGACTTCTTAAAACTTGCTATGCGATTTTTTTCTTCGCCATTTTATTAAACTTCAAATTTATTAGGATCAAATACCGAAATTTCTTAAATTTTTGTCGTTTATCAAAGTTGCAAAGGCATTGCCGATGATCAAGGTTTGATAAAATGGCGAAGAAAGTTGTAAGCAAGTTTTACGAGATTGATGTAAAAAGGGAAGACTTTAATTTTCAATATTATAGAGAGATCTAGTCACAAAAAGAAAAAAAAAAAGAAAGATGTTTCACTGATTTTGAAGGCATCTAAATTTTTACAGATTTCGGCAACAAAAGCATCCTTACTTCTTTACCTGCTGTATGATGTAAAAACATCTGAAGAAAACAAATTTCACGCTTTAAAATGAGGCCAACTGAATTATTGTACGTTTTTGTTTTACGAAACTCAAATAGTTCAAAATATTGATAATTTTTCATCGAGTGTAAAAATAGTTTTGTCCGTCACACTATTGAAATTGTTATAATTTTGTAAAAAGAAATCGTACAATAATAAACTTATTGTTAGACTCATTTTAACTTTCAAAATGCATCGTTTTTATATCATGTAGCAAATAGAAAAATAAAGATACTATTTTTCTCGAACTGCTATAAATTCGAATGTTTTTCAAAACACTGAAAAATATTTTTTATGATTAAATCCACCATGAATTTAAAGATCAATCCCTCCCCTTTGCAATAACCTCATAAAAATGATTGAACATTGAATATTAGGGTTAAATAACAAAAATTTCAGAAATTCTAAGATTTCATCGAATTTTCGTCGTTTCAGATATATATGGCTCATATTTAATGAAATAAAAGCAACATAAACTAACGTTAACACAATCTTTACTACAGTGCGAGATTCTATTTTATTTTATAGAAATTTTTTAGGATAGAATGTACGTTACGCATGAAATTATTAAATGAATTAAGTAAATTATTACTTAAATTCCCTTTTTTTTTTAGTTGAGTTCACAAAAAATTTGAATTTTAAAGTTTGGCAATTTACACATGAGTCTACTAATTTTATATATAATAATAGTATAGTAAACAGTATAATATTATATTATATAATATAGTAATATATAATATAGTATATAACATAGTAAACAGTACTAATTTTATATATAATAATAGTATACTAAACAGTATAAAATTATTTACAAAGCAAACGATTTTACGAATTTGTATGATCTGGAAATATATTGTCAAAGTCCACATTTCAAATTTTTCTTTATACATGTTCCTCCACTTGGCTTTTAGTTTCCGATATTCGTAAAAATATCTTTGTCACCGTATATCGTATCTCTAACATTTAGAATATGCTTGTATTAATTAAAATCATTAGTAGGCAATCAATTAATTAAAACTACATATAGACACTTGGATTAGATTTAAATGCCTATGTCGATAGCTCGAACCGAATATAAAATTTAGACAAAGAAGGATACAATCATTTATTATCAGCCCTAAGATAAATTTTGTTGATCCACAGAGCAGTGTGGAATTATTTTTAAAAATAATTCATGTCTTCCTGAGTGAATACTGGAACAAGGGAATAGTAAATACTGATCTTAAATAAGTATCTACACATTTCAAAACTCACTTTTTTAACACATATTTTAATTGCATCTAATTGAACTTGATAAACGGTAAATCAGCTTCAAGAATTAATGATACATGTAATGTATTAGGGATATTATATCCGTTTAACTGGATATGATCTTTTCTAAACACTTTATACAAATTTGGTGGTAAGAATGTAAGACTAACAATACTTGCACGTTTTTGTGCCAGCTTCCTAAATACATTGTAAAAGAATAACTACCATGAAACATTAGCGACAAATAGAATATAATAATTTTCGTTTCTAATAGTTGACACTTTTAAAAAAGGTAAGATACGTACTGGTAATCTTGCGAATAGATAAAGTCTTCATAACAATAATAACATTCAAATTATAAAAATCGTTTAATGTTTGTAAAGATGTCTTCCAAGGTGGTGTTTTTAGCTTGTTATTAATATATCATTTATATGTATATTTATGTATATTTATGTGTAATACAACTGTCTGTCAAAGAAAATGATAATTTTATAATTCGCGGATAACAGAGAAATTTCATGCACTTTAAAAGTATCAAAAAGTAATATATATTATTGCAGACTATTTTTACGGTAAAACAAAAAAATCTGAATTTTTTTCAAAATTTCGCCCTACATATCAGAAAGTACACTAAATTTCACGTACTATAAAACATTGGACGCACGGTTAACCTACTTTTCCTTCATTATGAACATTAAAAACAGATGGCTGAAATGAGTGAAGTTTTATTTCTACTGCAATTTATCAGCCACTTCGCGACTCGTCTATCATCACTAAATTAAGTTTTTATCAGATGTTCGTTGCAAGCTTGATGATGGTCGCTTCATTAATAATTAGCGTCACATGTCTTCCCAATTAGACTACTTAAATTTTTACTAATTAAAGTCTTTTCTCCCGACAACAACAACGTTCTATTATAAAAATGATCTATAGTTAGTCACAAAAATGAAAAATAATTATATATAATAATTATGTATCAATTTTGTACATGTATATATTATATATTTATAGTATAATACTTAGAGTATATAATATATACTTTGAGTAAAAAAATAAGTTTTTATGCATTGGTGTAGCTAAAAAAATGAAATTTCAGCTTTTTTTTTTAAATTAAACCTTATAACTTTGACAAGACTATGCGATGCAGTTTTTTAGTCCCTACAAAAAAGTGTCAATACACTTTTTTCTTAGACTTTTATTGGTTATTACAGAAATTATTACTGTTAAAAGTTTGCTGAAGTTTGATTTAAGTGTATCTACAGATATCGAGAGTTATCCAGATTATGCTTCGTCCGATACCATTTAATTTTGTCTTGTAATATATTTTTCTATGTCTAATATGATTTGGAAGATATAACTTATTCCAGTTGCGTGGAACACCCTGTATGTATATATATATTGCTTTGTTTTTTATTTTTTATATTATTATTATTTTATATATTTTACACACACACACACACACACACACACGTAAAATTAAACTGAGGTCTACGAATCAAAATACAAATTTTAAATATGTGAAATTTTTTAATATTTCAACTACATATAAAATAAGTATATATAAATCCTCAAATTAACTTTTTAACTATTAAATAAATTCAAAAGTCAAAAGATTCATAAATTTCTAGAGAATACTCAATTTTTCTATTTAGAAATTAGTCAAAATGACTAATTTATAATTTTTGTTAGATATTTTATAAATGTAAAACAATCCATTTTTAGAGATTTTTCGTAAAATCTATAAACAAAAGTTTATATATATTTGTATTATAAAGTTTTCTATTTTTTTTTAACATTAATATTTTTGGATGGAAATTTTATGTTTTAGTCAGTAGTTCTAATGTTAATAAACGCGAGAGGACAATGATAGCAATGTAGACTAAATAGTTTTCATCATAGTCATTATGCTCAATATTTTCACCTTACAAACGTCCTCGAATGTAAAGCATTGTTGAAGTATAATTTAAACTGCTAATATGATGTCGTTGAAATTCAAAGACATTGGTCATCGACGGTTATTATCCCTTTAACTTTTGTATTAATGTGTGGTCAGCATACTAAAAGGTAAACGTCGTTTTGCATGACTGAAGTGGCGGCCAATGTTGATGAAAAGCTTCCAAGTGGATGTGGACAAAGACAAGAAAATAGACATGCAAATCAAGCATGTAAAATGTGTGTTTGATCGTTTAAGAGAACAGAAAATTTATCATTTCGAGTTAAAGGATCAAAGAACTGAAGTTTCGAATAAAGTTTAAGCCAGACTCTATTGTTATTTTGTAGTTTATGCCATGAGTTTGATTTGATGTGATAGATTATACCAAATAACGTCTAAGAAGTAGTTGGTAGAAATAATAGAATTAGATTGAATAAAGAAGAATCAATCTATGAAAAACACTGATTTTGCATAAATGTTTTTGATTGTTCGTTTTAATTCATATATCTTTGATGGGTGGGCAAAAGAACATAAATCCAATTTCAATCAAAATAATGTAGGTCATCATTTTCAAAAACAACGATATACATATATTTTGAGAAGTACACAGGTATATTTCTAACTTTTATGAAGTAAAATTTAATGGCCGATTATATATTGCAACTATTATTATTTTTCAATATTTTGCAAAATTAGTTCTTCTGTAAAACTAACAATTCAAATTTATACTCCTTTGTTCATATACCAGAGATATGTATCTAATATACAGCACTCCATACGTTAAATTTCTAACATAAGAGAATTACATTACATATGTGTATACAGGGTGTTTCTTTTGAATGAACTCGCGCAATTATCTTCTAAACTATTCATTATAGAAGAAAATGTTTCAAATAAAACTTACTTTGTTTTTATACATTGGTAATAGCCAAAATTCTTGTCTATCTGGACGTTCCCCCAGAGATTACAAGATGATGTTTTTATAAATGAAACTATGTACTTTTATTCAGATGAATATGTAGTTCGTTCTATGATGAATTCATGGATCTAAATAACTTATCTTGTGATCATGGGGATGGGGAATTGTTGAACTTGTCATTGACATTAGCTGTAACATGATAAGGACAAAAATACATAATGCTACTTAAAAAAGTCAAATTGATTTCTTATCGAAGAAACTCACAAAAATAGATTATTCGAAACATTTTTTTGTCAGACCATTAGAAGTCTGAAAAATTGTGGCGACAGTTATAACATATTCTGTATAATGAACTAGTAGAGCGAACTCTGGCGGATTGGTTTTCAACAAGTAAATTTCCTCTCAACGTCTTAAATTTCTGCTACTAACGCTTTGAATTTCTTTTTTCGATTGATGTTCAGTTTCCTTTTTCCATTTCTTGATACAGTCCCTATAATTTCCAGAATGGTTTCATGATACATATTTGGATGAAATTTCTGGTAACTGTGCTATGGTCATCTCTAGATTTAACACATCTATATTTGTCTGCGACAGTATGTTCTTTGACACCCGGTGCACCGAGTACATCCGATTATTCTTTTAACACTCAAACTACCGAGTGGTAAAAATGACTAATTCACAATTTTTTTTAGATACATTACAGATGCAAAATAGTGTACTTTTAGAGGTTTAAATGATTTTTTATAAAATACATGAACAAAAGTTTGTGTATTCTATTGTATTTCTATTTTTTTCATTTAATATCTTTGATCAAAATTTTATGCTCTAGTCCTTATGGTAGTTCGAGTATTAAGTAACTCAACTTGAATTTTAGCATTTAATAGCAGTTCAATTTTATAGATTCCTTTGTTATTTGAAGTTTCAAATCTATAGTAGAAGATAGTAGAAGCTCTTTATTTCTTTCATCATGTGTTTACTACATTACGTGTGGTGTCTAAGTTTTTCTATAAGGGGCGTAGAAATTGAGAGAATCAATGATGTTAATTTATATTCGTAAGTGAGTATAGTCATATTTGTGTGCATGTTCCAAAGTTCTATGAAAATAATAACATTATACTGAAAATATCAAGATGGCTGCACCAATATGGAGATGGAATATATCAGTAACGAAACAACAGTTTATTTATGAATTATTGACAATACTTCGGCTAATGAGACATACCAGATTGTTACTTGAACACAAATAGGTATCCTGTGCTCAATGACATGCTGATTCAAGAAACAAAATTTATAAACCGCCAATGTTCGTGCCGGGATTTAACCACAAAGATAAAAAAAAAAAAGAAAAAATTGGAAAAAATGGTTAACAATAATGGCCAATTAAAGCTAATGGTCAAAAATGCTGAGATATACAAAAACATTGCTCGTATACTTGATAAAGGAAATCCGTTTCACCATACATACATGCCAATTAAAACAATGTAATATGTGTAATAAGTATTTTAATGAACGTTATATCTATTTAATGCATTTCTCAATGCGCATACACACATTTTTTATAACTGTCAAAATATCATAAACTATGGTAAATTTCTACCACAAGAAAAATTGTAAAATCGAGATTATGATAAAATATGAAATATTATACAAATACAAGAAGTTCTCAATGAATCTGAAAGAGATTCCAAAAAAATATTCCTAAATATAGTTAATCAGAATTTTAAGTTAAAATATTTTGTTTCCAGCCATTCAAAATAAAAGATATCGATACACAGATAATCCGATTTCGTTGGAACGTAATGAGAGGTATAAACAACATCGAAAATTTTTCGAGCGTGTTATCAGAGCGTAATATCGTGCATAATATCTTTCGATATTATCGATTGCAGGAATCTATGTATTTTGTGAACGATTGTTTAAATGTGAAAAGAAGCGCTGTTTGCATTATTATTGAACAGTGTATTATTTCACCGGGACGTGTTTATATTTCATCGAATCATATAAAAACACAACGTGTTTTTTATTCCATTAAAACCATCCTAATTGGCACGTTGAATATTAAACAATATAATAGAATATTATAAAGCAGTTTCGTATGGCACAATTTTAGTCTCATTGAATTTGTAAGTTTACTGTGATAATTTTTCCATACGTAGTATTCGAATTCAGCAATGTCATACAATATACAAAATAACGAATGATCAATGGATAGCTATAAGTTATTTTTAAGCGTCAACGTTTTAATCCTTAAACCTTAACGCTTTAATCCTTAAATGTTTTAATCCTTTAAACCTTAACGCTTAACGAACAGGTCACGTAGACTTACGTTTTAAATTTTGATTACGCTGTGTTAGCTTCTTACTTTTATGTCCATTTCATTCGTATTTATGCCCAATGATTTGAAACCAAACATACGTTTTTATTTAATTTTTTTGAAAAATGACCGAGAAAGATAGAGAAAAAGCAATCCGTCCATTAAGTGTTAACATTACTCTACAAATGAGTATGAGTCCTTAGATTGAAGTTATTAGAAATATCTCTAGGTTCTAAAAAAAAATCAATTCTACACATCGATGTTTATGGTTTATGATCCTTTACGATATATTGATGTTTTTGACAATATTTTTTTGTTTGTGTGTGTGAACATGTTTCATGTTTGCTCTCTGTAAGAATACTAGCATAAACATTATATACAAGATGTTGAAAGTATAGGATGAACAGAAAAAAACAAACAAAGAAAAAGACGATAAAACGTAAAAAATAAATCGAAGATAAAGGATAAATATTTTTCATTTAGCTTTCAAGAAAATTTTGAAGATTTATCAACTGTACTTGAATGTAGCTAATTCTGGAGTCAGGAATAAATAATAAGTAGGAAATTAATCTACTTGTGAAAATGAAACAAAAGTGTAGAATACATTTTTTTTTTTTGTGTAGAATATAAGACGGTTCGTTTTCGAGAAAACTGAATTCAAACTTTATCAAATACATGTTTAGTAAACTAATTTTTAACTACACTACGAGAGTTCAAACGAAAAAATTTTATTTTACATTTTTGACTTATTTTCGTTGGTAGGACGATTAGTTATTTCTGTGTAGTTCAGAATCAGCGAAATTCAAGCGTACCTGATAAATTTTCAAACTTGATTTTTTTTTTGAAAATGATGACGTAACATGAAACAATTTTATTCTTCTTTTTTTGATATATTTTCTCATGCAGAATCACTTCCTTCTCAGTTGTATCTTCAAAGCTGAGACAGCCTGTATAATTATATAGTACATATCATTTGATTTAGTTCACACAGATTTTTTTTTAGTATTTTCATAGATCTATATCGGATAAAATATGATATCATACAAAAAGGAGATTTTTCCCTATTAGCTCTTTTCTATCAAAATATAAATCTCTGAAAACTTATGATTTAACGAGGTGCTATAAAATTATTGCCATGCCCTCATCTAAAACGAGAGATTACGAGATTGCTTGAAAAGACTCTCTCTCTCTCTCTCTCTATATATATATATATATATATATATATATATATATATATATATATATATATATATATATATATATATATATATGCGATAGTAAAATAGATATGTATAAGGTATTGTACTCAATGCGTTCGCGACATAATATAACAGAATGTAAATTGTACGTTTCTGAATTGACTCGAAAATCATAATTGTACATTAACTTTTGTACCGTAAAGAATTGCCCTTATTTCTGGGCAGAATTGTGATGTTTTGCTTTAAAAAAAAATTTACTTTCATTCTTGCGCTGTTGGTTCTGTATAATGCAGAATTCATATATAATATAATAATATAATATATAATAATAATAATAGTAATAATAATAATAATAATAATAATAATAATATAATGCAGAATATACACAGAGGAAGTTCTATTGTAATATTATTTCTTTCGAATTACAATTAAACAAAATGTTTTTATACAGTGACGAGCATAACCGTACCAATGACAATGAAAAATTGTTGATAATTTAGACTGACACAACTTTGCAAAAAAAAACGATTCTCTTCGTTTCATTTTAAAGCGTGAAGCTTCTACGTTGACAGTCGTTGAGTTCGTTCTTTTCGAAGATTATTTTACATCACGTAGGGCAGGTGGAAAAATAATGAATATGTTTTCTTAAAAATTGTAAAACTTCAAACTCATATAAAAGCATTGAGAAATTTTTTCATGACTAAATCCACTGTGGTCTCAAAGATTGAAATTTTCCTTTTAAAACTCGTTGTATAATGCTTTTTTATCATTTTGTTGAACTTTATCAGGGAATATTAGGGATAAGTGACGAAATGTTAGGATTTCTTGAATTTTTGTCGTTTAATCCTAATATCCAACATTCGATAAAATGATGAGAAAAAGATCGTATAACAAGTTTCAAGGGATTATTGTAAAGTCAAGACTTCGATCTTCAAAATAGTGATGGATCAACTTCCAGTTTATAGTTCATATGATAATAATAATTTATATAATTAAATAGAATATAATAGAAAGTCATTAATCCCTTTTGTTAGCGATTTTTCGCTCATATAAAAGTTCAGAGTCAAACAAGTACATTCAATCAACAATTTACAGCAACAATTTATTTCATCGGATACTGATTAAAATTTGCTTTAAACAAATGGATATCTACGAAAAAAATTTTTATTAGATTAAGCTAAGTGAACAGTTAAATAAATTATTAAGCTTGGAGTATTAATCCTTAATCCTTAATAAAGCATTAAACCTGATTTTATGGTTGTCGGTTCGCTAAGCTGATGTATATTCTTTTCTCGTCTCTCTCTGTATTTATGAATTGAAAACGTGAGATATAAACTCACAACCATCACGACTTTATAACGTAATTATACTCGAAGATAAATCAGCCAAATCTAAGCAATAAGTAAGTCGCATCAGTGGAAATATGTTAAAGGTTCTTTCGTCTCACGTATTTCTTCTAAATTATTTTCCAATTGTTACTAATTGTTATTATTATAAATAATAATAACTAAGTTATTAATTATTATAAATTAACTTAAATTATTATAAATTAGTTATTATAAATTTTCATTATTATTATATTATAAATTAATTAAATTATAAATAATAATTATAATAACAATTAATAAATTAATTGTTATTATAATTGTTATTAGTTATAATTTAATTAATTTATTAATTGTTGTTATAATTGTTATAATTGTTATTCTTTATAATTTAATTAATCAATTAATTGTTATTATAATTGATATAATATATTATATAATTGTTATTATTATAAAAAAAGTACGATGATATAATTGTTATTGTTATAAAAAAAAGTTTGAAATAAAATTTATTTTGTTTCGAGGGGGATATCTTTTGGTGGTCACAAATCTTGTCTAGTTGGACGTACTTCTGAGATTTCGGGATTAATTTTCTTGTTTTTTAATAAAAATATACATTTTTCTTAAAAATGATGAATCGAACTATCATATAGCAAACACTTTGAAACATTGGAGAAAGTGCAATTATCCTCTAGAGATGATGTAAATCAATGCATTTACGCTCAAGCTCGTCATTTTAAATATGAAAGATAAGACAATAAATTTCTTGATAACTTAACATTCAATACAGATAACTTTCGAAAGGCAATAAACGTCCTTGAATAACCTTGAAGCATCAACAAATGAGAATCGATGTTCTTCGTTTTTTAAAAAAATGAAATTAATCCTTTTAAATGGAAGTACTTTCATTCTATTCCACGTTGATGTTCCAAGGTCATCCAATGTCACTTATTTACTTTCATTGAATGTTCAGACGTTGTTTCTTATCGATTGATGATAAAGATGAAATTGAATAATATAATTCTAATTATTTTGTTGAACTTTTTATAATATTCAATAATCTAATAAATTAATAAAATTATTGAAAATTCATAAATAATTCATTTGATTATAAAATTAATTCACATTAGCATAATTAAACATGAATATATTAAAAAAAAAAATGAATTTAATTATTTTATTTATTAAATAACAAATAACACATATATTTAAAAAATTAATATTTAATTAATAAAATTATTTAATTTATCGTTAGAGTATGAACCTAAAAGCTTAATTTAGCTTATTATATAAACATATTCAAAATAATATAACCGGTAAACTTCTAATTCAGCGGCTTTTCCCAATTTCGACTATTTCACTATGTTTCTTTAATAAGAGGTTCATTTTATCGCCAAAGTAAAAAATCAATTCTGGGATCGAAGAAGTTACATGCTTGCTACTTTATAAAAAAGTCATATCAAAAAACTTGTTAATAAACGTATCGATAACAATACAATAAAAGTATTAATATATAATAATAAAAATTATTAATAACATGTAAAAGCGAAATAGCCAGAGATAAAAAGCTAAACTGCTAAACTAAAAATTTACCTGATAAGCTTTGCAAATGTATTGATATATTCTGTTTCTGAAAGGTAGTTGCACTTTATCCAACTCTCTCCAATGAATTTCAACACGTTCGAAACGTTACATGAGTGGAATGTCCCACAACCCAAATCACATCGATTATTCTGTTGGATGTGTAAATTAAATTAATATCAAGCAAAGGACACATAGTGCCCAATTTATAATGATACTGATTCCTTCGACATTATCTACATGGTAACAATAATTCACATTACTCGTATTAATGTAACGCTTCGCGTCACGTTTCTGATCAAATCAACAAAATAATCCGAAGAACGAAAATTAAGACAAGTTCCGAGTGAATAAATGGCCTTGAACGACTTTGGAGTAACTAATATATTCAGGTCGATGAATTCGTTATGGAACGAACTATACATCCATCTGAAGATAAATACATAGTCCATTTAAAAAATAGAAGATCACCTTGAAATCTTGTCTAGCTAGATCAAGATTCGTGATCATCAAAATATGTCCCCCCTCGAAACAAACTATGTTTCGCTTGAAACACTTTTTATCTCTACAACGAATAGCTTAGGAGATAAATGGAACTACCTTGTATATAATTAATAATAAATAGACTGCGGATCTTTATGCAAATGCATATTTTTATATGAAACAAATAAAGTTATGGTTCTAAACATTTGTCATATTTTTCCGTACCTTACCAACAATAACAAAGACATAATCATCGCCTGGGTTCCATCCCACCAGGGAATCAAAGGTAAGGAGGAAGCTGACATAGCAGCCAAAGAAGCAATGTCATCCGAAGACGAATTCCTTATCAGGACCTTGTTGTAACATTACCACCATGCCGAAAAACAATCATGGAACAAAATATGGAACACCTCAAAAAAAAAAAAAAAGAAAAAAAAAACAGAAACTCATAACATAACTCAAGATTTCTATCAAACAACAACATGAAAAGAAAAGACAGAATAGTCATGACAAGGCTTAGAACAGGACACTGCAAACTCACACATGAGTATCTATT
>NW_025109996.1:28878-112208 GCF_011392965.1 Frieseomelitta varia | reverse complement strand
AGTTATGGTATCTGGAAATTTGTTTTGTGATAAGGGTATTCTAAAAATACATTACTTATTTTGCATATTTTGCATATTTCATATGTTTCGCATATATTTTTTTTTAAATGCATACGCAAAAGTATATTGCATATTTCATTTGTTTGTATCGTATGTATTTTTAAAATCTGTGATATTATTTATTGTATTGTCAGACTAATCTGTCGTGAACGAAATCAAAATACTGATATCATTTAATGGCATACGGGTATATACATGTATATGTTGATATTGACAAGTAATTCTCTAGGAAATGACAACAAATACAGCTTTGATATTTTTGAGTATATCCTTCGTCGTGTGACAATTTAGTACAATTCGAGAAAGCGAAGCATTCGTAGTATCAATATAGCGTGGTAATTAAGTGTACTATTTGATTTTCACTTTGATATAAATTGTGTTTTAAACGGTAAATAACATGCCCAAATGGAACACAATTTAGACTACGACAAATAGAACCAAAATACACGACATAGCACACCGTTTCTACCAAAAAATACCAAATAACAATATAAGCAGAAAAGAAAGGATAACCATGACTAGACTTTGACTCGGACACTCCAAGATCACACACGAATACCTCCTAACCAAAACAGAACTACTTTTCTGCAACACCTGCAACCAACAAATCACCACCCAACACCTGCTACATGAATGCAGAATATACCGAAACATAAAAAGTAAATACCCAAAACACCGCCCTAACATGCCAGAAACAACAAAAAAAAAAAAAAACTACCTAAAGGAGATCCAACTACTAGACCAGATATAAAGAGAAAGTTCCAGCACGTTGCTAAAGACCTCGTAGTCGATGCGACTCTAAATCCCCATATATATATATATATGGTTTTATATATATATATATAAAAACATGCCCAAAACAAGAAAGTGTCGACATTACAGTGTGTATATTATTTCAAGATTGGATTGATGGAATAGGAGATAAAAGTTATTAACAGGATTTTACCGTACAATTGTAAGACAGACAATTGTTCATCAGTCCATAAAAACTACTAGATGTGTGAAAAAAAAAAAAAAGAAAGGATTGTTTGAAAGAAATTGGACCCTCTTATGATACTCTGTTGATGCATTGTGTTACAGGAAAGAAATATTACCCTGGTTCCCATCTTTTGAATTTGATATACCCTGTATAAGTGTCATGTAAACGAATCCAGTATGCGCAATTATCACATCACGGTCAATATGCGCATTAAGTACATGCTGTCAAAGCGTCACGTTTCAGATTGTATTTTCACAATTGATCGCGTACCTGTAAATGTTCTTCATCCATTCTACGTGATAGATTTGTTCGCGGAATGTAACGTGTGCTCGAATGCGAATTACTATCGGTTGAAAAGATAAAGGCATGCCATTTTTCAATAATATCTCGTAAGAAAGTGTTACGCTACATTCTTTGTTTATGTTTTATAAGCTTTTCTTTGACGACCAACTAATCGAAACAACATAGTACGTACTTTTAAAATTGTTTTTGAACAGGTGATACACGGGATATTTCCGAAATCGTGGCACAATCGAGGATAAAAAAAAGGAATAAAATTTTTCCATACGACGCTACGCTTTCGAGAAAATCGAATTCGAAAATTTTATCAGGTATGCTTGAGTTTTGTCTAATTCAAGACATAACAGAAAAGAGTAATTAAAGTAACAGGAGGCTATTCTACGTGCGAAAATAAGTAAAAAAGTAGAACAAAATTTTTTTTGCAATATGCTACGTTTTCGAGAAGATATTAAGTGCATGTGCATCAAGGCAATTTCTAACGAAATATGTTCAGTCTATTTTTTTAAAAATGAAGATGAAAAAATTTTATCCCAAATTTTTTATTTATTTTTGAATATAGGATATTTTCCTGTTAATTATTTTTCTCTGTCCAGAATTAGTTCAATTCAAATTTTTGGTGTAGAATTAGTAAATTTTTAAACTCGATTTTCTTGAAAACGAAGTCTTAAATAAAAAAATTTTATTCTTTTTCTCGACTTATTTTTTTTTTTTTTTTTTTTTTACGTAGAATNTCTCGTCTCGTCTCGTCTCGTCTCGTCTCGTCTCGTCTCGTCTCGTCTCGTCTCGTCTCGTCTCGTCTCGTCTCGTCTCGTTTCGTTTCGTTTCGTTTCGTTTCGTTTCGTTTCGTTCCGTTCCGTTCCGTTCCGTTCCGTTTCGTTTCGTTTCGTTTCGTTTCGTTTCGTTTCGTTTCGTCTCGTTTCGTTTACCGTGTTTCCCTCGGTAAATTTGAGAATAGCACAAATGTACATATATACGTAGTACATGTGTACTTATAACGAAAGTAAAGTACTCGAGTAGTTTTTAATCGGAAGGCCAAAGTTTTTTATAATTTACTTTATAATGATGACGAGGGAATCGGGCGGACATTTTAATACGTAAAGTTGGAGAGTTAATATTCGTTAATAAAGAATAGCAATGATAATAAAGGAAAACGGATTTAATTGTTGCCGTTTAATTATTTCAGATGATATTTTGTCCCGTTTCTCATGCGTTTAATTTCAACTTTTCCTGTTGTTTCAGTTGGATCGACGACTCTGACAAAATGGTGGATCGGCAGAAAGCACTTTTAATGGTGTTGATAGCTCTCTTAATTTATCCGAACGACATTTTCGGTAAGTCTCTTGGTAAAACAATTGCGAAATAACAACAAAACGTGCTTGATAAAACGCTTTTCATTTCGTATTAAGACTTTGCATTGCTTCGACAGTGCTTTCGATCGCGAGCGATCTATGTATGCTTCTGTCTACGTGCGAAGAACGATTATACCTTTATCAGACGATTTTTATTTTTTACTTTTTAGCATAACAATGGCAGTTTCGTTAAAATTCGCAAGTTCAAATACGACTACAAATCACTCGCCACGCGATCGATCTTAGTTTTGTAGAAATTTATTAATTACACGTGTCCGCAGTTTCTTCAATTTTGTTCGAACGACACGGTACGATGCAGGATCGTGCGACGCAGCGGCCAACGACGATCGGCAAACTCTCTCGTCACGCACCTGCCATTCTATCGTATTCCATTTTACTGCCATTTTACCATATATTCTGCAAAACGAGAGAAACGTAATTGTCTCTGTTGACAATGTTCAGCTTTCCAGAGCGTCAATTACCGAGGAAAGATCTTTCTTTCATGAGAATTTGAAAAACCGCCTGAACACGAGCGAATGCCGTGAGTATGACGTATCGCGGACCGCACGACCAATTTTCCAATTAAGCCGTTCACTTCACCACCACCGCCGCCACCACCACCACCACCACCACCACGTGTAAATACAATACCGGAACTAATCCGCTTTTGAAACGCACGCTGTCACTGACGATATACGCTGATATTGGCCTTACAACCTTCCCATCCCTTCTCTTCCCTTCGCTGAAATATTACTTTTTCCCGAAATATTACTAGATCCAGCCATCTATGTACGCTGTTCCCTTTTCACAGACAAACCGGATGAATCGCCAAGGTTTTCGAAAATGTACGAACATATCCAACCACCACGCGAAAAGTGAAAGAAGGCTAGAAAGCACGTTGCCTCGTTGCAACTTTACGGGCGTTTCGTCACGGCTCTCTTTCCTTTTTCGTTTCACGCCTCTCGCGAATTTTCTCTCCCGAAAGGTTTGCACTAATTTCACGTGTACCTGCGAGACCCCGTGTATCAATTCGGCTCAACCTTTGAAAGCAGTCGTTTGTTGTCTGAAAGACATTTTGTCTTGTCGAGTACAGATTGTACAAATGTCTTGCATCCTTCTTTCTTCCAAGTGTTTAGTCGCAAATAGAATCTACGATAGGAAAACACGACGAGAAGAGAAGAAATGATTGATCGAGATTCGAGAAGAAATTGCCAAGAATTACAGAATCGAATAAAAATCTGAGAAATTGGAAATTGACAGTTGAAAAAATATTGTATCTCGCTGGTGTTTAATCTGCAAATTTCAATTTCATCGAAAGAAATCTAATAAAACTGGAATACAGAAATTTATCTTTGAATAGAACTGAATAGAACGCGGTAGAATCGTTTCGAACAAAGGAGTATCGAGAGGTGGGAGATGGCATTTAATATCATAATTACAAGCATCGTTCAATTTCTGCCTGCACTTTGTCTCCCGCCAAAAGTGAATAATTCCTCTCGCGAAGAGATGGCCACGTTTCGACGATGTAGCACGCAATAATATTAGTTGTCGCATAAATGCATAAATTGAATATTCAGGGAAAGTCAAAATTCCGTCGGATAGAAAGTAAATGCCAAGAAATTGGACGAGATGGATTAGACTAGTCCGTTTTAGATTATAGATTATAGTTGCTCGCTGATACATAATGTACACGATCGTTGCACGTTATTTTTCTTTTTATTTTTTTTTTTTTTTTTTTTTACGTAGAATCACCATGATTTCGAAAACAGCCTGTATAAAGTAAATATATGGATATTAAAAAACACAAATCAATTTGAAGCAAATGTATTTAGTTGAATATTACTCACAGTGGACAAAAATAAAAATGTTCCAATTTTTATAATTTTCCAAAGTACGCTGTTTGACAAAACAGTCACTGATTAAAATCTTGGCATCAAGTATTATATTCCTATTATATTCCTACACAGAGTATATCGAAGGATGCCTTAAGTCAGTTTGCCAGTAAAAAAAGACTAATTGCAAATTGTTTATGTAATATGCATAATATGTATAATATGTTTATGGATATCCAAAATTTAGAAAAATGAAACTGTTCTTTACAGGGGAATTGCAAGATTTCTTTCCCAAAATCCTTAGGAAATGATGGTAAAGAGTAATAAATTACATTTACAACAACTCTCGATCATAAACGACATCGATCATTAATTTCCAGGCAGAGTTAAAGACAGAGTTATTTTATTTTGAAAACTAACAAAATAACACTAATAACAAAATTCGTAATGTCATTAAAATAACAAAAAGGCCACGTTCTCGAGTTTAATTTTCAAGATTTAACGCCCAATTTAACTCTCTGTACTCGAACTATTCCTTCCAGGTGCTATCAAAGTTTGGCGTAGTACTCGAAATGTGCCTCTCAGGCATAGCAACAGTTCGCTGTACTATAGAATCAAAATATCGTGATTTACAGTTAAATTTCACGCTGAAATTTTTCGAAATTCATGGTGGAGAAAGCTATTTTTTTTTTAGAAGTCAATAATATTTTAATGGTTAATGCATGTATTTTATATAAACTACATACAAAACTTAAAGGAAATAAATTTATGATCCACCATAAATTTGTTAAAAAGTTAGTCACGCAGCTGATAGGAAGTTCCTGTCCAATTATTTATTATTCTGGCAAAGAACCCAGTTTAAATGGGAAGCTCCAAATTATTGATCAATTGTCTGAAGGACAGAAAACAAATTACTTTGTCCATTCAATCGAAAAGACTAGACGACAAACAATTTATTATTGTGAAACTTGCAATCGTAAACCAGCAGGTTCATATCCGGTTAATTGCTTAGAAATTACAAATTTATAACTCAAACTTTCACTTCCACCCTATTCATATAATGAATAATAATAAATTATAAAAACACTGTGTGTCGAATTTTATTTACAAATTTTTCTTTCAAATAAATTGTACATCACAAAGCCAAAAATAGTTCGAGTTGCTGTAAGCTTTAGCCAGGAAAAAATTATGAAGTTAAAAAATAATTTGTTTTATAGAAAATTTGTTTCTCGATTTATTGCCTGATTATATTAGAAAACACGAAATTTTTCTGCAACTCCTCGTTCCACTTGAATAATATTTTTGTATTTATTAAAATTAATACTTTCTTTATCACAATATTTTTATTCGATCATTCTTATGTCTCTATTAAAATTTGACTAAAAAGGTACACTTGTTATAATTTTTGACAATCAAATTTGATTCCACTTCGAAACGGTCTCGCAAAAAAATAGAATTGCTTTACGTTGGGAAATGTTAGGATTTTGTCGTTTGACCTTAATGTTAAAAGTTCGGTAAAATGACGAAACAAATCATGAAGAGGAGATTTCAAACTTTCAGATCACAATGGATCTAGTCATGAAAAAAAAAAAAAAAAAGTTTATGATTTCAGAGACGTTTGAATTTTTGTAATTTTCGAGAAAAAAAATATCCTTACTTTCCCATCTGCTGCATGATGTAAAAACATTTTTGAAAAAAAGAGATTCAAGGCGGAGTTTACGTTTGAAAATGAGGTCAACTAGAGATTAGTGTACGATTTTTTTGCCACGGAATTATAACAGCTTAAAGTACCGACACTTTTTCACTGGACACGTCAATACTTTCTCGATATTTTGCATGTACATTTTGTAAACAAGCGACAGAACAATAACTTTTGATTTTTGTCATGTTTTAGAACACCAGGGTAGAAGAATTCGCACACTAGATGAAAAATTATCTACATTTTGAACCATTATAACGTCATAAAAAAAAGATCGTATAACAATTCAGTTAGTCTCATTTTAAAGTGTTGAGTCTTTCCTTTGACACGTTAATGTTTTTATAGTAAATTTTTATAGCAAATGAAAAAGCAAAGATACGTTCGTTCTCGAAAATTATAAAAATTCGAAACGTAGGAAAATTATTTTCCTGACTATATCCACCGTGGTCTTGAAAATTGAAGAAATTGTACGATGTTTTATTTTATTGTTTTATTAGGGCAAAATTTCTTGAATGAGAAGACCTTGATCTTCACGATTATGGTAAATGTAGTTACGAGAAAAATGTTTCAGTGATTTCGAAGGCGTTTAAATTTTTATAGTTCCTAAATTTTTACAGCATAATGTAGAAAGATCTTAAGGTTGATTAAGTAAAGGTTTCACACTTTAGAATGAGGCCAAATATAAAAATATAAAAATATATAAAAATATAATATAAAAATTATTTTTATATTATATAATATAATATAAAAATATCGATAATTTTTATATTGAGTGCGCAAATTGAGTGCACTTTTGTATATTCTTGTCTCCGTGAGAAATTACGTATTATATCTAATAATAATAAACTACATATTGTTTAACTTATCAATTGTTGTCTAATTAATTTTATTATATAAAAATAATTTTTGGGATAAATTATACATTTATTTAATATTATAATGTAATATTATATTATGTAATATTGTAATTTTATTTTTAAAATTATGATTTCAGTATTAATTAATAATAGAAAATCACATCACCAAGCATGTGGTCGGCGGGATATAAATTTTTCACTGGTGCGTTTTTATGGTCAACGGGGGAATTCACGTGCACTGACACGTTCCGTTGAAATTCTTTCGCCAGATAGAATACGCACGCATGTGGGACATAGCGTCGCGTCGCGTCGCGTCGGTGAAATATGCGAGAAACGATAAGCCGCGATTTCTCCCTATCGTCGTTTTTCCTTTTACGTTAAAACTACGTCTCAAGCACGGCGTTGATTAATGGAAATGTTTCTAATTTGAAAACTTCAAGAACTTGAATTTCTCGTTTGTCGAATTGTGATTTTGGTTCCGTCGACCTGTACTATGATAATTTAATTTAATATTCTTTAATATTAAAAATTGATCGAAATTTCTTTTCCTTTTGAAACAATTTTCTTTCTTTCTTTCAGAAACAATTGCTAATTAACGAATCGTTTGTTACCATTTTAAATAAAATATTTGTCGATGTATGTCATTTGTTAGCAAAAATAATAATTTTCATTAAATGTCTTTCTAGCGTCAATTCATTTTCATAATGTTATTTTTGTATTTTATATATTTCATCTTTTATTGATCCTTACAAATGGCCGTGTGTCTGCTCCTGGCTACTAAAATATACTTTTATCGTACTTTTTTATCGTTTCGATCGTATATATCTTTGCTCTCAACTATCAAAGCAAAAAATCATTCACGTCGTCTGTAATACCAACAATAATGAAACGCATCGAAGAAACATAACATTCTTGATAAGATTTCACAACTTTTGTTTCAAATTAATCACATTTGGTGTGCAAATGTTGTCTCAGAATAGTTGTCACATACGTAAAAAAAAAATAAAACATAAATAAAATTCGGGGAAAATGGGAAACTTCTTTACTTAAATGAAAATTTTTAACTATAATTTAATCTGAAATAATATTTAAACAGCTTTTAGCATTAATTACAGATTCTAGGAGCCTCTGGAATCTCTTTGGTTCAAGGGAATATTTTTAATTTTCTCCAAGTTTTGAAAAAAATTTTTCCACGTTTACCAATTTTTCGAGAGTTTATATTGAAAATAACTGTCTTTATATTGAAAATAAACTGTCTCTGAAAGCTTTGCTATCCATAAGTGGAACACAGTTCGTCGAAGCACACTAAATTCTTCCGATAGAACAAGTATAGCACCAGTTTGACACCTTTACAACACTATAGCAAAAATTGCAGAATAGCATTACGCGTATCGTTATTCATTTCAAGATTTTTAACTTCAACTTTCAAATTATCACCCATCATTTTAACTCTACACGCATTTTTAAAATGACAACTGATGTACCTCTGAAAATGTCCAATTGTTATTGTTGACACCAGCCTGTATAATTGATAAGTGAATGATGATAGAATGATTGTTTTTAATTAGTAATCTACTATTTTTAATAAATATTTAGACACCAAATAAAATAAACCGTATCAACAATAGGACCAAAAATATAAAAAACTAATATACAACTAATTTGTTTAATAAAAAATATTCTTATTGCGGATACCAGAAAAATCATCGTCCTTAGATAAAGAAGAAAGGCTTAAGGAATTACATACCTTTGATAAAATTAGAAACGTCGATTTTTCAAAAATTATATATATTGAGTTACTGCGATTTAATTCTAGAATGCTTTAGATAAAATATTTAACTTCAGTTTATATTTTTTAACTTTAATACATTTTTATATTTTTTGATGTTTCATATTTCGTTTGTTTTTTGTTTTATGAAAAATACTAAACATGGAGATAGAAAAAGAAAAGAAAATTAAGGGGAAGAACGAGAGGAGAGAGAGAATACACTATGTAGAGTAATATGAAATATGAAATATAGGGAGGAGAAGTTCTATGTTTACAGCATGCAGTTGTTTAAAGAAATTCCACTGAATAGTATAATAGTATAAAAGTATAGTATAGTAAAGTATAAAAGTAAGTAAAGTATAGTATAGTAAAGTATAAAAGTAAGTAAAATATAGTATAGTAAAGTATAGTATAGTAAAGTATAAAAGTAAGTAAAATATAGTATAGTAAAGTATAGTATAGTAAAGTATAAAAGTAAGTAAAATATAGTATAGTAAAGTATAGTATAGTAAAGTATAAAAGTAAGTAAAATATAGTATAGTAAAGTATAGTATAGTAAAGTATAAAAGTAAGTAAAGTAAAGTATAAAGTAAAGTAAGTAAAGTAAAGTATAAAGTAAAGTAAGTAAAGTAAAGTACAAATAAGTACAAGTAAGTAAAGTAAAGTATAAAATAAAGTAAGTAAAGTAAAGTATAAAGTAAAGTAAGTAAAGTAAAGTATAAAGTAAAGTAAGTAAAGTAAAGTATAAGGTAAAGTAAGTAAAGTATAAAGTAAAGTAAGTAAAATAAAGCATAGTAAAAATAAATATAAAGTGAAAATAAATAGTATAGTAAAGTTAAGTAATAGTGTGGTAAAGTTAGGAGAAAAAAATATTATAGGACACAAAAGAAACACTAAAACAAAGAAAGACTGAAATTACAAATGAAGATATAAATTATGGTTGCAAGGTAGAATACATCATGAGAAGAGACAAAAGAACAAGGAGGGGAGTGTGTAGATGAAAATAAAGAAGTGGAAATGAGGAAAAAAGAAATCAAACGTAACATTGTTGAGTTGCAATAAGGGTAACAACACTGGAATAGAAATTGAACTAACGGAGAAAATGATAAAACAGGATTGAAAATAATTAATAATAGCGGGTGAATGGAATATAAGAATAGAATGAAGTAGTAGGCAGATAGGGACACGTGAAACGTGAATAATTCAGAGGATGAAACGTTGAACAAGAAAGGAGAAAAGCTGCTCGGATTCTGTGAGAAACAAGAGCAACCCTGAATGTAGGGAGAATAACGGGGTCGGGCAAGAGAATACTTGTGAAAGTACATAGTGAATCTAATAAACTATGCGACAATAAAAGAAGAAGATGGGGAACAGGATAATTCGGTGAAATATGAAAATTACAGAGAAGTGTGAAAGAAGGAGAATATAAAAAGAAAAAATCCGACAGAGGGAAGGAAGAACGTTAAGAAATTGCATTGAACAAAAATTAAAGACTCGAGATTTTGGAGAACTGGAAAGGTTTCGGACCCAAGAAAGGAGAGCCAAGTGGAGAGCCACAAAAGAAGGAGAGAAAAAATATTTTTGAATGACTATAGAAGTTTTGAGTGAACTATCCCAACATCCTGCCTGTACCAGAAATGATACACGGTGTAGAGTTTGGAAAATATGTAAGATTGTATATTTTTTTATCCTTTTAAGAGCTTGAAATTTATTTATCATCATAATAAATATTGAAATCAGAAAATACACTATATAGCAAAAAGATAACTTTATTCATATTAAAAATATACAAAAGTAATGAAAAAGTTAATAGAATCAAGAAAGCAAAGACTTCATTCGTGTTCTACTACTATAGAGAGAAAGAATAAGAAGAAGCGGAAGCAAAAAAAAAATCATGAAATGGAATTGAATACGAATTTTATGGAGGCTAAGGTGAAGAAAATAGCTAGACAAATGAAAGGTCGATAGAGCTGGTACAATTACACAAGAAAATAATTAGGATGAAAATCCTAAATATGTGCAAAAGGAGAGAGAGGGAATTATGCAAGAAGAGCGAAATATGACGATAATATGTACATCCAATTCACAAGATGGAAAAAGAAGAATTATTTTGTTAAATGTGAAATTAAATATCAAAGCAATTTTAAATTTCAAAGTAAAGAATCGACTGGAAAAGAAGAAGACATTTTAAGAGAATCAAAAAGGATTCATAATGGAAAGGAGGATGAGAGATGTGTGAGAGCTTCTGTCATTTTCAAACCACTTTCCATAAGACTGAAAGAATGATACTGACAATAAAAAAATTAAAGAGAACTTATGAAAAAAATGAAAATTTATGAAAAGACAGTGATCAATTACTCGCGATGTATATAAACGATCTAGATAATATTTAGAAACAGAGAAATTTAAGGAAATGTAAGAGGAAGATCTGTTTGTTGAATTTAGCGGACGAGATATAAATCTTTGAATGAAATGCTTAGAAAATTGAAGAAATAAAGGTACAAATGAGATGAAAGTATAACATTTAGAAAGCAGAAATGAAGAAGAAAGATAGTTATTACATAAATTAATACAAATATTTATAAATGCTAATTTAAAAAAAAAAGAAAAACATAGATTTGGTAAGCATGTGAACTCACAAGAAAGTTAATGTCAAAAGCTATCATGAAGCTTTTTTTTGTAAAACGATGAGAATGAGGTTAAACAGCCTCTTGCAGAAAATAGGTAACGAACACGTGAGAGCTTTATGCGACAGAAACAGAAAATAGAAAAAAATGAAGAAACTGGTAATGGTGGAGAGAAAATAATGCGACAAATATGGGATTAAATAGAAATGCGCCAAATTATACACATATGGAATCAAGAAAAGAGGATTTAGAGATAGAGATATAGGCGGAGCTGGAGGTGTGCAAACATTTAATAAAATAATAGAGATAAATGAAAGGAGATATTCGAAGACTTGCTCTGGAAGAAAAGAACCCAATGGATTAAAGAATTAATGGATTGGACAGTAAGTGCTTCAATGAGGCAAGATATTTAAAATTGAGAATTAATGAGTCATCTTGTACGAATTACAAATATTGACGGAAAAAAGTAAGACTAGAGAGCTATTGATAACAGGAGAACAAACGGGGCAAGTAGAATTTAAAAGGTAATGAATGGGGATAGATTTATGTGATGAAATATGGATATTTATATAATTCGAAGAAATGAATGGACGATAAACAAAAAATTGGAAAGATAATTATTAAGAAGGGTAAGAGAAAGAACAGACATGAAAATCTTGAATGCACATGCAAATATGCAAGATTATACAAGACAAAGTAAAAGAGGAAAAAAACATGAAGAAAAGAAAAAAGGAAAGGAAAGAGATAGGAGATACATAGTATCGAAACAACTCAAGGTTAAAAAGAAAGGAAAAGAGGTCGAGCAGAATTCGAAGAGCTAAAGATTTAGTAGATAGAAATTATTATGCATTGTATTATTATATTATATATGAAATAAACTGAGATTGTGAACCTAGCATATAATAACTAAATTGCGGAGTTTCATGCAATTTCACAGATTTGTGAACGCAATTAAAAAAAATGGAGCTTAAACAGAAATTTGTTTTCGCTATTAAACATTCCAATAAATACTCTACTTTCGATATTTCATATTTTTGCATATTGTGTGCATTTTTGCATCGTTAAATTCTCCGTAAATGCATGAAAATTTACACTCTATTAATATTTATATGAATACATAAATGTTTATTATTATTAAATAAAGTTATTATTATTTAAAATTACAATTGTTATATTTATTATTATTATATAAAATTATTATTAAATAAATAAATAAATGATAATTATTATTATACTAAAATATAATTCATCAGATGCATCCTAATAATGAGAAACAACCATTTTTAATCTTTTAAGATTCACTTCTATAATATCATGTACTAGTTTAAGTTTCAGTATTATATTATGTCGATGAATATTATTGTCTGTTCAGTCTGTTCATGAAAACAAAGATAGTTTATAATAGTTTCCTCTTTGAAAAATAATTTGCGCTGTAGCTCTAGAAGAATTTATAAAATAAAACAAAGACAATTAATTTTTAAAAGTTAATTTAAAAGTTAATTTAAAGAACTAAATTATTATTAAATTTTTAAAAGTTAATAATTTAAAGAACTAGATTATTATTAAATTTCTGAAAGTTAATTTAAAGAGCTAAATTATTAAATTATTTAAAGAATTAACTTATTTAAAAAAATAAAGATAAATATGCAAAAATAAATCCCTGAAAAGTTACGTCGATAGTATAGACACACATTGTTCTAAGTTTTCGATCGAGTTGCACTCAAAGCTTCTTAGAATGCTTAGAAAGCTGGAGAAATACCGTGAATGATACAAAGGTGAAAGGTGAAGTAATTACGCGAATACCTTTCAACTGACTATAAATATTTGGTAAACGATGTCAATCAAATAAAACATTTTTTGACCTTCGAACTTTAGAACAAATTTTCAACAAAGTATTGAAAAACTTGCCTGATAATAAAGTAGGTACGTTACATTATAGAATATTTTTATAATTAAATTCTTAATAAACACGAAACTGGATATTCTAGTAATTTATATACTGAGCGTCTTATTAGTATCTCATAAATGAAATAATATTTGAATTTTTAATAACTTACTGACATTGTGTTCTTGTTATTCAGGAAATAATAGTTTTACGTAGATATCCAATAGGTAAGACATTCAACAGAAAATATCGTATTAAACACAAAATATTATATTTTTCATCATCTTTGACACTTAACTTATTTTCTACGTTTCTTTCGAATTAGCATTAGTCAAACAAATAATCGAAGAGAAAAACAAAAAAGTCTCGAAGTAAATTAAACAACGGATACAGAGAGACGTCATTTTGCTTCACTCACAACAGTAAATCAATAATATAATTAATACATATTACACACTTATAATAAGTAGTATTTTTATTCATTTATTAAATAAAAATACTACTTTAGTATTAAATAAAGTAAACAATAGTACTAAATAAAAATGCTACTTTCTTATAAGTATGAATATGTATTAATTACATATTTATATAAATATAAATAATTATTTATATATAAAGTTATTATTATTTAAAATTACAATTGTTATATTTATTATGATATAAAATTATTATTAAATAAATAAATAAATGATAATTATTATTATAATAAAATGTAATATATATATTATTAAATAATTTATTTATATATATAATTTTATATATATATATATATATATATGCATATAAAAAATTCGATATCTACTTTGTTTACGCGAAGAAAGTCACGAGAATGTTTCTGTTGAAAAATGTTTTGTCTTAGATTGTGCAGAGACAGTGGTGGGCTTTCTTACGAAGCAACTGACCGAGAACTGTCTCGGATCGTTGCCTCGTGATTTAACCTTTTCGATACGATGATCCTGCTTTTACCGTAAAATTGCGAATGCATGTTTCGTTACGACGTATAAATTATTGTTTTTTGGTTCAAATAAAATTTTAATTGCCCAGTGACAGGTGACTAAAGCCACTGTCAATATATAGCAACTGTTCGACGATGGGTGACTATAGTATCGAACCGTTAGTATCGAAAGGATTAAACATTACATGAGATAAGCAAGCGAGGCATTTAGTACTGTTGCAGCATCTACACGAAGCAAGTAATGCACTTTGGTTAAAAATCGACGAGCGTTAGCTCGTTGCCAGGTTGAAGGCACGTATAATAATAGAAGTTTAGGTGAGGCAGCTTCGTACTGTCTAATTGTAAATAGAGTGATTCCCATTAATGTTCGGACATTTAAATATTAAAAATATTTTTTAAATATTTAAATATTTCAAATTTTTTAAATATTTACATTTTGTTGACAGGTTGAAGGTATGTTATAGTAATAGTAGTTTGGGTGAGGCAGCTTCGTACTGTCTAATTGTAAATAGGGTGACTCCCATTAATGTTCGGACATTTAAATATTAAAAATATTTTTTAGATATTTAAATATTTTTTTAATATTTTAAATATTTCAAATTTTTTAAATATTTACATTTTATTGGCAGGTTGATGGCATGTTATAGTAATAGTAGTTTGGGTGAGACAGCTTCGTACTAATTGCAAATAGGGTGACTTCTATTAATATTCGGACGTTTAAATATTAAAAATATATAAATATATAAATATTAAAAATATTTTAGATATTTAAATATTTTTTAAATATTTTAAATTTTTTTTTTAATATTTACATTTTGTTGGCAAGTTGAAGGCATGTTATAGTAATAGTAATTTGGACAGTTTCATACTGTCATAATTGTAAATAGGGTGACTCCTATTAATATTCGGACATTTAAATATTAAAAATATTTTAGATATTTAAATATTTTTCAAATATTTTAAATATTTCAAATTTTTTAAATATTTATTTTTTATTTGTAAAATATTATTTCATAAAAGAAAATCACATAATAATAAACTTAGGCTCATTTTAATGTTTCTGCTTTCGAAATGCGCCATTCAAATATTGTAAAATATTTTCATATCACGTAGGTAGATAAGTAAAGATACTTTTTTTCTCGAAAATGTTATAAATTGTCATAGTGTGTAAAAATATTGGACAATTTTTTTCATAACTGAATCTATAATAACTTTGAAGATCGAAGTTAGAACGACCCCTCAACACTTGCAACTGTAGAATTTTTTGAAAATGTTACAATTTCTTACATTTTTGTCATCTAAGTCTAATATTCAAAGTTCAATAAAACATTTCTAGATCAAGTTTTTGCAGGCCATTGTAAATAGGAAGCTTCGATCTTCAAATCCATTGTAGATTCAGTAAAAAAAAATGTTTCAATATTTTTATATACTATGACAATTTATAGAGAAATGGTAGAATAGTATCGCTCTCAAAGAGAAAGTAATCTTCACTTGTCCATCTGTCACGTGATGTAAAATCATTCTAAAATAAAATAAACGATATATTTTGAAAGTAGGAACTAAGTTTTAAAATGAGTTGTACAACTTTTTTTTTACAAAATTACAACAGTTTTTATATTTAGTCTGAATACTAATTGGATTCATTATACTATATATAGCCCAAGAAAATTATGAAAAACATTCGTAACACTCCTAAAAGAAACAACGTATTTAATTTAATAAAATGCCTGTCAGATTGTTTTTCGGAGTATTCGGGAAATGTTGCAAGACGTGTTTATTTTCTTGTTTCTGCCAAGTGTGCTTGGTCGCGGAATGCGACTAGATCTCGCGAGAAACACATTCTTCGAGATTGTTTTCGTTTTGTTCGCGCCACGATTCACAGTGGAGTGTTTGCACCGAAAAGACAAAGAAAAAGTCGAGTTCAAAAATTTTACGTAACAACTGTTTTTCTAAATTTTATATAAACTACAAAATAGTAGAATATGCAAAGAACAGTGCAACAATTTCTTTCATACGTGCAATTAAACCTTCCTTTCTTGTCCTAACGAAAGTTTACCATTTTTGTGGTTCGTACTCATTACAATAAAATATCAGAATACGAGACAAAATATATAATGTTACGTGGAGAGTTCGTCATCTAAACAGTGTAAGATACTTTCGATTAAAAACAATACTGTGAAAATATCCTTCTTTCTGACAAAACCGTCAGTCAACAGAATAGTTTAGTCATTGCTTATTTTAGATATGGTCATTGTAATATCTATTAAAACGTAATAACTAAAATTATTAAAAATATTGTTAAAATGATATTATTATACAAATTATTAAAAACGATAACTAAACTGTTTCATCGATTGATTTGTTTTAATAATAAGAAGATATTCGCGTGATATAAGTCATCACTTATACTAAGCCTTCCATATATCAATAAATATGAGTCTCAATCACTGCTCGCGAATTATTCCGCGTCTTATAATTTACTCGTGGAATATTTCATTTCGTGATGCAAATGGATTAAAGTTTGCATTAAGTATCTTACGTAAACTAATGGGATAAACATGCTGCAAAAACATTTAAATAAAAAATTGGTTTCAAAGAATCGCGAAGATTCATTTTTTAACGAGGATTGAAAAGTCAAGAAAGTATTAGCTAAAAAATGCTTTTAAAATATATACTTCTTTATTAAGAAATTCTCTCCCTACTTCTAACTTTATTTATTCTGTATAGATTTGAACACACTGCTTAACGGCGAACGTATATTGTAGCTTACAGATGTTCAAAATTCATTACAGTAGTGTCAGCAAAATTTTGCGAATATTAAAATTGTTTGAAATGAAAAATGATCTTTTCAGCAACAGTGATCCAATTTAGATTAAAAATATTGCTTCACTGTTAGTGACAAGATTAAGTTACCATTAAATATAATCGATACCATATGAAACCTTTACAAGCACTCAAGAAAACGATATGCATCCAAAATAGTGAAATTTTCATGAATTGTATCTGATTCACTTACAAATACTTTAACAAGTATTTAATTAAATAAAATTAAACGAACAATAACTTGAATTATACTAATTATAAGCAGATCATAAAGTATTATCGACGCTAATAAATATATCTTAATATCTGAATTTTAAATGAGACACAAGAAATTACTGAATTAAATTTATGGATCATCATTCAATCTTCTTTTTAATCTACAAAAGATTATTTATTTTGTTCAATTAATGGACTTGTTTTCTAAGGAAAAAAAAGAACAATTAAATTCGTTGACTCTTTTTTAGTTAATAACTTCTTGTGATAATGCACTTTCGCAGTTTAATTGTTAGTTTTTAAAACATTCGATTCGTACAAGTATCAAGTACACGTTAACAAGTACATGTCACTACAACGCGAATAATTAAGCGTATAAATTAAACATCGTCGTTGAGTAGCAATCGAATCCTATAAAGTGAACATTCTGTATTTAACTTGGTTTCGCGAGTACACTTGATTCCCTCATTAAGTCGTTTATTTTGAAAATGGCATAAGTCACTTCACAGTAATGAAAAATGACGATTCGCTAATGTCCGTGCGAAGTTATTTACACTGAGAAAAATAAGAATATTCGAGACAATAAATGTAAGTGAATCTGCTTGGAAGTTAGCATCAATTTTCTCAAGCACATTAAAATATAAACCTTTAAATATCTCAATTTAAAGACAAAGTGACTTGTGTCATTTAACAAACGGCCCAATTATAGACCCATATAGTACATGTTATTAATTTTTTTTAATTTTTTAATGCAAATTAAGACTAGGTTTACGAGCATTTCTCGTACACCTATTAATACAGACACTCGTCTCATTGATGGATAAATGAAAATATGCATATTCCTCGAAAAATTGATTCAATTATTTTAGAAACAACCTAAATATATACTATTAATTTACAAATTTAATTGTATGATATTATATAGTTATAAAATGTTTATTATATTAATATCATATAATATACATACGTAGTGAATGCTCTTACATACGTGCATTTGAGATATCAGATTTTTTTTTCTCCATCCTATTATGATTTCTACTTTTACATTACTTTTATATTTATTACTGGAGTAATAATTTCACGAATAAAATAAATTTATTGTTTGTGTTCCTAAAGATAGGTATATCGCGTACAAAACTACAAAATTAGAAATCTGAAAAAATAATGACTAGATATAGTGTTATTATTCTATTAATAAAAATCATAGCAAAATTTGTCAAAATCAGGAAAAGAGTGTAAAAATTTTTTAAATTTTGCTCATAAAATCAGAAATCTGTCAAATTGATGCCGTAAACCTAGTGTTAAATATCGCAACGTGCGGTCCATTGGAAAAAAAAAAAAAAAAAAAAAATGAGGTCGATACGGTTAGAAATGAGGAGTACAGGAGAATGGTAAATAGATAATGGCCGTGAACGCAAAAGATATAAATATGAAAAAATAGAAAGACAACCTGGTTGAAGATCTCGAACCTCTTGCGCTGGCAACTGGATTCGCGCGGACCATAACGAGTGACCGAACCGTGTACAATAATTCGTCGCTTTCTTTTTCTTTTGAACTCGTCGGTACGATATCACTGGATAGAAATTATTAAAAAATAATTAACCTTTCATTTGTTTTGCCTGAGTTATATATTTCAATATACTTGAAACCGAGAAAGTATTGCAATTTTAGGCCAAATGTCCTCGAAATGCACTTAACCTCTTGCGCTAGTAACTGGTTCGCGCGGACCATAACGAGTGACCGAACCGTACACAATAATTCGTCGCTTTCTTTTTCTTTTGAACTCACCGGTACGATGTCACTGGATAGAAATTATTAAAAAATAATAAACTTATCATTTGTTACGCCTGGGTTACATTTAAATATACTTGAAACTGAGAAAATGTTGCAATTTGGGACAAAAAATTCTCGACGTGCATGGCGTGTCATTCCAGCGCAAGAGGTTAACAGAGAAATACACGGCGGTCACGGAGCTTGGTGCATTGGCGTCGGTCCATCGAAAAATTAACGCAACATCTCCGACGGGTGTGCGATTCAGCAAACAGCACGAAACGCTCAATGTGGCATTTATTCACCGCAAATACTTAGTAGACCAGTAGACGCTGCGTGACTTGCGATACTATAGAGATGTTTCATGGTTATTTGAGCACCTAATTGTATAACGGTCCTGCCATAATAACAAGACGACGAAACGTTCATACATTCCATCACGACGGAATTGTCGTTGTTGTACTAAACGACGTAATTGCGCTACCATTTCGGATAATGTTGCACGTTATATTAGCAATGCTCAAGATCGACGATCAGTCGACTATTAGAAACTTAAATTGATTTCATACATAATAAATAGCAAAGTTTCGTCTTGCCTGGTCATGACGTACATATGTATAAATATATAAATTTCTTCTAGATCCTAAAATTGTTAACAGCTGACGCTTATGATATAATTGATCACTAAGTAGACTGTAGAATCCGGAATCTAGATAGGATGCGAATGCGAGCTGAATAGAGAGAGAAACATTCACGGTAGAGAGCTGGTCTTTGGAAGAAAGGAAAGTAAGACGAGCAGCTTTCAGCGAAGATGTCAGTTAAATGAAAACATTGATGAAGAACTGAGCGCTCTGATTTGTATGGGATAGCAAAAAGAGAACGTAATAAGAAATATAGATCAATAGATGTTAGATTGTGATTGTTTTTTTTTTTATGAAGTTAAAATATCCATTTTTCAAAAAAATTGTGTATTCTATTATCGTGACACTCGAATGTTCTAGAAAACAATTAACTTGGAGTTTTTTTCGGCACTTAAATAATAACAAAAAATTGGAAATTTAAAAACGTTGTTTTTCGGAATTAAATTTTCAAAACACGATTTCAGAAATATCTGAAAAATTATCGAATCATTTTGGATAAAAATTTGAGGGAATGTTCTCGAGGTTATTATCTGGTATTCGACTAAGTTTTGTTTTGTGCATTTTTCTTTTTTTCTTTTTTATTAACAAAAGGAGTTGAGAATTTGTGACGTTCAAGTTCAGATAGCTGTTATTTTTTTAAAAATGGACTTTGTGCTAGCTTTTTCTGTACAATTTAAAAATGTTCAGATAACGAAGATATAGCTTAGCTATATTCTCTTACCTTCGTGTATTTCGTTCAAATTTTTAATAATTACTAATTGAAGAACACACAATGACGTACACACATTATTCTTTTAATGAAATATAATTTTACCGCTAAAAAAAATTCTTGAAGATTCCTTATTTTGCAAAGGTATTTAAGATGTGTTGATGATGTGTTTATACATGATAATAACATTTTTCTTTTAACGAATCGATGTCCAATAGGTGTCCAATAGGTTAATTTCATTATCAAATTACGATTGTTTGAGAGATTTCATATTTTAACAGGTCTAATTTTAAAAGTTCAGGTCAATCTGACCAGAAATCAATTTCGCTCACAGCAGACAGTATACTTTAAATGTTTTATAATACATAATTTTGCCTATTTGGTAATTAATTTTCAGATCCGCTGTCTAGCCATTATAATTCCATTCGTTTACGAGAGTGGAACAGATGAACGAAACGAACAAGGTAAAAGAGGAAACCTCTTCGCGAAATTTTTATGCGATAAATCGAAGAATTACGGTACGTGTCACGCAACGACGATTGCAGAATTCGTAGTCCGGATATTTTCATCGGTTGTTTGAACTCTGACAAAAGGTGGGTGGGTGGGGGGAGAAGAGGAAAGGCGCTTTCGTAAATCGGGTCAGAAACGAAGAAACTTCCAAGGAGTCTCTCGTGACAAATTCCAAACTTTATGGATCCGAGATTTGTTGACTCGCACTATTTAAAGAATAAGTGGAACGACGAGCGCATCGGGCCAAGTAACTCGCAGTTGCTTCTTCTGCTTCGGTTTACCGCCATTCGCGCTCTATATAAATTCAACGACTTTTATGCACTTTCTATGTACTTTATATTCTTCGACTCTTGCCGGGGTTTTGTACCCGAATTGTCGGTTATTAGGATAATTTTCATTGATCGAGGTTCCACCATTTTGCTACCACTGGTCAATCTGGATTCCAGTTGAAAGTTTCTAAACCTGACAGTCGACAAACGGTTACGTTTATTGTAGCTCGGAATAGTTTTATAAATGGTCTGCATATAACTTAAGGGATTTAAGGGGCCAGGACAGTTTGAAAGTTTCAAAAAATCAATTTTTTTTGGTTTTGTTTTGTTTTAAATAGTAGTTTGAAGTCTTAGAAATAAGATACAAAAGGTCCTAGCCTTTAAAACGACTTATTTTCGGGTATAATAATAAATCTGTGGATACAGAATAATTGAATTTGTATCACTGTGTACAACTTTAAGCAGTATTATATATAAAGTGTAAATCGTGCGATTCAAATATTACTTTTGGTGAATCGAATATTAGGGGACTTGGATTCAATTTAGTTGTGAATTGTAAGAACTGCGATATATAAGTAAAAAAAAGTAAGTAAAAGATACATATGAAAAGTGACGTTTTGAAACTTTAAACGCGTTTTTCTCGAAACTAGGTTTTTAGAAAGGTTGTGCAAAATATCTCGGAATCTAACCAACCGATTACTGTGAAACTTGGTACGTATCTTTAGTGTAACATTTACTAGGGTTTGACGATCGAACATTTTTAAATTTTTAACGATTTCGAAAAATATAAACAAAAAAACGTAGAAATTTTGGCATAAATTGGATACATCAAAAACAAATAGCTGTTATTTTCATAATTTTCACAGAAATGAAAATATTGGATCATCAATCCCTAGAGAACATTGTTTACTTTTGAACTTTTTTTGCCTTTTTGTTGCAGCTAATCCTGTTTGGCTGGAATCATGCACACCGATAGGCAGTGTAAAAAAAAGTTATGTAAAAGAATGCCGTCAAAAAGTTAAATAAGAGCCCTCTTTTTTTCTTTTTTAATGTTGCTTTTTATAGTTCATAATGTTGAAATAAATCACAAAAGCTCATGTCAATGTGTACTTTTGTTTTACTAGCCCTCCAAAGTATTCATAATTTTTAGGCCTGTCAAACATCCGCTGAATAAAGTGACGTTTCACATCAATATGTTTAAATCACTTTGCAGTAATTTTGTGACGGAAGCGTCATTTGTATAAAATGAACATAAGGAATGCAAATGTAGACTTATACATTAATGAATACTCTGAAATATATTATACGAAAAAAAATTTTTAATTCTGTCTGATACAGCATTTACGATTTTGTGATTTAAAAATATTATTTTTATTTATTACGTATACTTTCTAATATTTCATTTTTCATTTATCTTTCCCTGATTTGTTATAAATTTACACTAATTTAAATTTATTGTCATTCACATTAATATTTAATAAAAAGATGAGTAGTAAAGTTAAAAAGAAGTAAAGTTAATAAAGATGCTAGTAAGTTAGTAAATATTTTATAAATCCTTCAGTTGTTGTGAGTATGTTGAAATGCCATGGATGACAGTGTGTGACGATTTCAAAGTTAAATAAGAAATCTTTTTTTCTTTTTTAATGTTGCTTTTTATAGTTCATAATGTGTCATAAAATAAACCGCAAAAGCTCATGTCAATCAAATATGTCCTTTTTTTTTTACTAGCCCTCTAAAGTATTCGTAATTTTTAGGCCTGTCAAACTGTCCTGTCCTTTTAAAGTAATTCAGAAATGAAATATGAGAATGCGAAAAGAATCTTAATTCAGCAGAATGCGAAGAAAGAGATAAATAATTGAATTTTTTTTCAAAATTTTATTATCGAGCTTTTTTAATATTTGCAAAGGAGATATATAATTACGTTGAAACTTAACGTCACTGAAATTTAAAGTCGGCAGAAAGGATCTGCACTGAATCTTTTACCATAGATTTAAGCTTTTGAGTTGAAAGAGAAACTTGATGGATCAGACGGTGAACTCTTTTCATTTATTTGCTTTATCAAACGTTACAATATCGATTGAACATTGAACACTTCCGATAGTCGGACAAAAAAATGCCTCGAAAAATGTTTCTAATCGGCTACGTGTTATAATGTGGCACAAAATTCGTAGAAAAAAACTTTTTTTTTCCTCGATTTTTCAATAACATATGACACTACGTATTTTTGACTTTATGGTATTATAGCCGATGTAAAAACGAATTTAACGACCTACTATACTGTGACATCTTAAATATAGAAATAAACTAAGATTAAATCAAGGAAAACATTATCATAGACTTCAGCATCATTGATTTAATATTCCACATATTATATTGACATTTTACGATAAAGAAGCTTTTTGAAAATTTTGTGTATTGCAACATGTAGCCGACTGAAAGTTGAAAGTGTTTGAAAAAATTGTAGTGACAATTACGTGGGACACATTGTATATACTTGGATATATTCATTATGCCAATATTTAAAAGATTACTGTTACTAAGATTTAAGAGACTGTCTAATGATTGAAATCTATAACATCCTGTTAAAAAAAATTGTAAGATACTAAGAAGGTCTATTAATATACAGGACAGGATACGTTTGATAATTATGCACAAATAAGTACGAGATGATCCCTGATAAAAAATTTATGGAAAAGATACAGCGTAGGTATATTTTTATTCGAGATGTAATTTTCGAGAAAATCGATTTGAATTGGAATTCTAGAGAGGGAGTTATTCTAGGCTGTTTTCCGACGGTGCAACCGGAAAAGGGACAATTTTACATAAAAATATATGTAAAATCGAAAATAGAGAATAAAATTGTTTCATTCAAGGCATCAGAATTTTGTGAAAATTGAAAATTTATCAAGTATACTTGAAGTCAGCTAGTTCTATTTAAAAAATAATAATAGTAAATTAACAAAACGTTATTCTATATGCAAAATCACAATCAAAAATAAAATTTTCTTGTGCGATGATTTTCAAGAAAATCGAGTGTAAAAAGTTATTTTACCAAAGCAATTTTTAACGAAATATTTTCAAAGTCTATTTTCTTGAAAATGAAGCTTCAAATGGAAAAAAATTTTATCGGATTCAGACCATCTCTAAAAACACCCTATGAAAATAAGTTGTAAATACGGAATAAAATTTATTCAGAAAACATTTTGTTTCCTAGAAAATTAAATTTGAATATTTATCAAGTGTACACGTGCTCTGCGAATTCTTATCTAAATATATTCAAACTTTGTTTTCTTGAAAATGAGATCTTGTACGGAAAAATTTTATTTTACATTTTCAACTTACCTTCGCGTATGTACTAATCTCTTGCTGATTGTCAACTTGCAATCAAATTCGTCTCAAATAAATTTTTTTTAAATTCTATTTTCTCGAAAATTGAAGCCTTGAACAAGGAAATTTTATTATATATTTCTTTTCTTTTTTTTTTTAATCATTTTATAAGTAACCATCTCATTGATTCATTGTGCTCGTTTGTAAATAAATAATTTTCAAACGCACTCAAATGGTGTATTCAAACCATGAAAATAGATAATAGTACAGTTTAAATGATTCAGGAGTATAATCTCTGTAACATAAAATGTTCAAATCTGACAGTGGATAATTTTAATTTTTTTTTATGCTAGTAAACTACCTGAATAGCTTTTTCATCTCAAATGTTGTTTCAGATGTTGAAAAATTTCCCAAACATTGGATTTATTCTTCAAACTGGGCATAAACTACAACTTCCAGTCTTCCAGTTTTCGACGTTACGATCATTTTGAAGCATACACGGTGTTTTTAATCCGGCGATACAACGAGAATGACTCTACACAAAATAAATAAAATTTTTCTCACTCAAAGCCTCATTCTCGAGGGAACCGAGTTTGAAAATCATATCAAGTACACTTAAATTTATCTAATTACAGGCTCGAAAGAAATGAATATTTAACAAGAGATTATTTCACGTGCAAAAACAAGTAAAAATTGTGCAATATGTTTCATTTCCAAGAAAACAGACTCTGAATATGTTTCGTTAAAAATTGCCTTGACAACTTTTCGAGAACAAAGTATCGTACAAAAAAATTTTATTCTTCGATTTTCGAGTTTTCACGTAGAATAACCTCTCGTTAAATATTTTCTTCATTCAAGTTTAAAATTAGATAAATTCAAGTATGCTTGACTCGTTTTTTCTTGAAAACAAAGTCTCAAATGAACAAATTTTATTTTTTATTTTTGACTTGTTTTTTTTAGAATCCGAGAATATTTTATATAAATAGAAAATTTTCAATTGTATCATCTGATCGGAGAAACTGATCAGAAAAAAATGTGAAATATGTTTCATTTCCAAGAAAACAGACTCTGAATATGTTTCGTTAAAAATTGCCTTGACAACTTTTCGAGAACAAAGTATCGTACAAAAAAATTTTATTCTTCGATTTTCGAGTTTTCACGTAGAATAACCTCTCGTTAAATATTTTCTTCATTCAAGCTTAAAATTAGATAAATTCAAGTATGCTTGACTCGTTTTTTCTTGAAAACAAAGTCTCAAATGAACAAATTTTTGACTTGTTTTTTTTTTTTTCTTAGAATCGGAGAATTTTTATATAAATAGAAAGTTTCCAATTGTACCATCGGATCGGAGAAATCTTTGTGTGCGATCGAGTAGTGATGTCGATTATTAATCGGCCGTCTTGTCGCGCCGTGTTGGGTTCGAATAAAAGGAACGTGGGCCGATTGAAATTCCGTAACGGTACGTTCCAAGTTTTCTCGATCATTTCGAAAGTGGACGAGCGATTAATACTTGTCCGCTGTCCCCGACTGATCGTAGCGTGAATTTAGAACCAAGGTGCTAGCAAAACCGTATTAACAAGTGCGTCACATTCCCCGAGATAAATTCTTGAAAATCCACTGCTTCGATATCCATAAATTAATTGAACGCTTTGTGCAGCTGCATTGAAAGCGTTCATTGATCATGCCACAGTTAAGTAGTTTAATTGCTCGATTGCTTGTTAATTAATGTTTAACACGAGTCAGCGATTGTTATACGACTGATCGGAAAATAACGTTTAATTTATCTACTGATAAAAAAATAGAAGTTTGCTCTTTTTCAAGTAAATTTTAGTTTCGAATCGTCACGTGCTACAATGGCGAATACTAATTGTAGGGAAATATCAAGCGCGAAAGTTCGAACGAGTTTAATTCATTTGAAAAAGTAAAATAACAGGCGATAACTACGAGTTATCAAATTTGAAGTAAAAAAAATTATAAACTTTCGAAATTGTTTTAATACAAAATGAAGTAAAGGCTAAGGAAATAATTTGGTTTATCTGTATACTAAATTTGATTTCGTTTTGTATCTTGTGCGAAATATATAAAATACGTAGAGGATTCTGAAAATATTTTGACGTTAATTATAAAAAGAAGTGATAAAAAATGTAGAAATCCGTTTAAATTTAAATCTAATGTTCACGGTGCGTTTCGGAGTTAATTCAAAGTCATATAAATCGTGCATATGCTAAAACTTTTGTCTGAATCATTTTTTTGTATTTTTCATACTTTTCGAAGCCTAAAATAGACAGACGTTTATACTTTTGATTTTATACTTTTTGCGATACACGTATAAGATAATAAGTAACTTGTTTACATTTTTTGTTTACATTTATATGAAATTTATTTGCTTTCTTTCATGATTGAACATACATACATCATTCAAGCTTGAACTCGCCAACTCTAAACTTTTTGAAACAATTTTATGTTACGTTTTAAAATAGCATTATACCTGAAAAATGCGAGCAGATTTTTCATCGAGACAGGCACGTTGTTAGTGTTTTTTCTTCAAACTTATGTCAAGTGGCATTTTTATTTAATACTATATATTATTCTGTTATAACTCATGATAGAAGCAGGAATTATATTTCTCTTTGTCACTGATAAACATACATATCATATTTAATCCAATAAACATACATATTTAATCCATTTGATCAAATAAAAAATCTTAATAAAATGTTAAGTTTGCATTAAATTATAATACTAAAAAATAATATAGCATGATATAAACGATAATACATATACAACAGAATATAATACAATTGTAAAGCATATATTGTTACAGTGACAAGAGATAAGAGTCTAAAAGACTTTACTATTTTTAAAAAAATCATGTATTATTTTTAATAAAAATAATGTTGACATTATTTTTCTCGAATTACGATCAAATATGACTGTTCAACATGTAGATTATAATACATGGTATTGAATAATAATGCAGCGATTAATATTAAAGAAACAACAAAATACAAACAACAAAAAATTACTTGCAATAAAAGATTTTGTTTTGATAACTATCGTTTAGTAATTGAATAGTATCAAATAGTGGTAACATATGATATATATTAGATAGGAATCATAATAATGGCATTGAAAAATTATTTATATAATGAAAGATTAATTTTTTATTTACAGTGCAGTTGTATAATTATTACTGTATTGCTAGTGAGATTGGTTGTGAATTCAATAACACCAGTTCTAATTTCAAGTAATTCATAAATTGTTATCATTTTACGAGCGAAAGATATATGGTCTTTGTGTATAGTTTTATGAGCTGCGAAAACAGAAACATCTGTTTCTTGTGTCAATATTCTCATTAACCTCGAGCTTCTGTCTATCGTGGCAGGGATTTCTGGCAATCTGTCATCTGCTAAAATTACGTCTATAGATTCTCCAAACCGTGAACAATATTGACTAATACTATGCATGTACATACATGTGCATAACTGAGAACTTTATTTCTGATAAATAGGATGATTTTATTAATACATTTCTTGCAACAAGCTGGGGAAAAATGCAAACATTTTAGAGTATGTTTTATGTCTCGTTATTATAAACAGCAACTATCTGAAATTTGTTCATTTCTTTTCTAAATCAAATACATCGATTGTAGGTACACTCATTCAGTTCTTTCTTAGAAAAGCAGTAATCATGTTGTTATTATTTTAAAATAATTAAATATAAAAAGATGTCAAAAATGATATAAAAACGTCAAAATGAAGAGTATAATTACACTGTTACTTTTAACAACATTAATCAATATGATTTCCACTTTTTAACCTAAGTAAAAACATGGTAATAAAATAAAATTTAGTAAAATAAAGTAAAAATAAAAAGAAGGAATGTTCATTCATTAGAAAATTAAAAATGTTTCTTTCAACGTTACACTATTTTTTGCACCTTTAAGAAGTATTTAAATAAAAAAATATCCACAAATAAATAACATAATAAATAACATAATAATATGATCAATTAATTCTGGTAATTTAGCAGTTATTCCTATGCTTTCTCTGAACCCTGAAGATTCTGGATCCTAAATCTTATACCATTTTTTAATTATTGAAATGATAAAAGTGAAGAGAAACAAATTTGACTTTATTAATGAGAAGTAATTGATAATTAATTAATTTAAATAAAAATGTATTGTGTTAATTATTATTGTTATTGAATTACTTATTAGCTTAATTAATTAGTTATTGTTACTATTGCTATTTATTAGTTTTACTTGCCAAATATATTTTACAATATAACATTGTAAATCGATTCAAAATATAAAAATTATATTAAGTATTACATAGCTAAAGCAAAAGAAATGTCATAACAAGGTAAATTTTGAACTTGGAAGTAGCTCTTATTTAATATCTGATTATTCGAAATAATTACAATGTTTCTCATTTTTGTAAAATTCGTTCTAAGAAATGAGAACGTTATTAAAAAAAAAAAAAAAAAAAAAAAAAAAAAAAAAAAAAAAAAAACTGACAGATGATGAATAGGCCGAATCTAAAGTTAAATTTTATGAAAACAAACAATTGCAAAGTTGAATAAGTTTGTTTTTATAAAAATAAATGATTCAACGATTAAAAATGGCGTTGTCTGTACTTCATTCTTAACGCTCACAAATTATTATTTTTTCAAATCCACTTAAAATACTTCAACTAAGCCAAAAATTCAACAATTACAATTACGTACATAATTTTGTTCAAAGTTCTTCTCGAATAAAACCAAAGCAAGATAATACTGAAAGATAATAAATTGCCAAATGAACGAAGGAAATGTTGCATCGAATGACGGAGAAAATATCTCTGAGGATCAACTTGTTTTCCTTTTCTTGAGAAATAAAGTTGGCGTGAAAAAATAATTATGGCTCAACCCGAGTCATCACGATCGTGTTTTTTTCAAAAATATCGAGAGGTCCACCGTGTATAGTGATGTTAATACGTATGCTAAAGAAAAATCTGCCGTCAAAAATAATCAACAAAATTATTTTGAATAACGAGCGTGGCTAATTCGATGCAAATTGATGGCGTTGCTTAACAACTGATGTACGAATTGAGTTTCGTCATTTTGACCTCGATCGGGAGAGGAACGTATTTGCCAACGCGACGTCGTTGATTGAGATGGAATTCGAGTACGGTACACGCACAACGCTCGTTTATTTTATAGTCGAGGCACGTTTCATAGATCCAATGAGAGATTGGCCCGATTTTTACTGTTTGGTCACAGTCGACTTCGAACCGTGGTAGCGCGCAACTTTTCGCCGTGGAGGATGAATGGTCTCGATTTGCAAAAGGAAGGATTCAATCCTTTTCTCAGAGATATAAACGCATCTCGATAAGAATTGATACTCGAACGTGCAATTGATTGATTCGAGAGTTTCTCTTTGTCTACAAAAAAAAAAAAAAAAGAAATTAATCGAGGAAGAGATGCTTGAAGAGACGAACGTTTCTTAAAATCTGTACGTCTATTTTGTTATTATACATGTATGTATTTAGAATTACATGGAATGTTACAATAATTCATCTATAATTCGTTAAAGAAGAGTTAAAAATGGAAATGAACATTTTTTTTTTTTTTTTGTTAGGAAATTTAGGAATGTTTTTTTCTCTTCTTCATTTAATTATAATAGGATATTGATGTATGATTATTAATTATATCATATTAATGGATGATCGTATAAGAAATATTGTTCGTAGAATTCTCATTACTGTTACGTTATAAAATATCAAAATTGAGGTATTAAAAGTTTATTACATTTTATAGATAAAAAGATGCCATTAAAAATCATAGAAGAATTATTGAAAATCACATTGATGTGATAACTGAATTAATAAAGATATTTTTCCAACTGCTGAGATAATTTCATAACAATTTAAATGGCAATTGTTGATTATATATTATATATACAGGGTGTCCTACGTAACGATTTTACTTTTCACGATTTTTCAAGTACTTGCGATAATCTGACAAAAAAATGTTTTAAACAAAAGTTGATCAGTTTTCGATTGGCTATACAGTGCAACAAAAAAAATTTCAAAAAAATTTTTGGGACAGCATAAACATATACTCAGGTTCTTGAATTGTAATTTCTTAATAATAAACACAAGTTATTGTCACCCATTCATGCTGATTGTCATTTCTTGTTGAAATTTTCATTTTTTTGCCTTCAGGATCATCCGAAGGTGTACCAGGTCGTTGAATTCGTCTAGATACGAGCTGCAACTACTATTAAGTCAAAAATATAAAATGCCATTTTAAAAAAAACGAAGGTGACCTTGATAATTATCGAAAAAAATTTTTATAGCCAATCGAAAACTGATCAACTTTTGTTTAAAACAATTTTTTGTCAGATTATCGCAAGTACTTGAAAAAATCGTGAAAAGTGTTACGTGGGACACCCTGTATACTTGAATGCGCTTTTGACAAGACAAAACAGATATGTGCATCGTGTTTTTGGTGACTGTTAAGAAATTGGAGTGGAAAGAGGATTTATTACTTTATCGATGAAATTTTTAGCACGATCACAATGTACGTAATATTTATATACGTGCAGTGATATATATTTATATAGATAATATAATATTTATATCATATCCCATTTTAATCTATAAATGTAATTATCTCCGAAATTATTCGTTATTTCAAACATGTCTCAAATGCATTTTTTTTTTTCTTTCGAAAGGACAGTAATTTGGTACACTTAATTATCCTCTAGATAAATGCGTGTAGCAGAAGGTCGCTACTGTTTTTTCAAACATAATTATGTAATTCTTTTTCCATTAATCGATGCAGCAGGTTGTTCCCTACAAAAAAATCTATCTACGCTAAGTTTACGCGTTCAACTTTTTCTTCTCAATTTATACACACACAGACACACACATGACATACACACAAATTAATTTACAGAGTTTTGCGTTCGTTTTAGTATCTGAAAAGCATTATGTACAAATTACCGCAAATCGTTTATCTCAATTGATCCGTATAAAATAATGTATTGCTCCGTCGCGGTACGGCCAATTTTTCATTCGCGGCTAACGAGTACGTGCGTTCGTTTTGGTAAATTGGTTGCCTAGTTGTTAAAATTTGCGTCTCGTGTGAATTGCTTCGTATAAATTAATATCGCATATATTCACCGGCAAATTCTGTGTCGGGTTTTATAATTTACACGGTGTTTCTGGATGTAAAAGAAGGACACAGCATCAATAGCTCTTATGGCTTTAATAGGTCTTTTCAAAATTTCCGAATGCTTCCGGAGAATACTACTTTACAAACGTACACAAAGATAAATACAATTTTATAGTATGTATAATATATGTATAATATATTAATATGTATATGTGTAATGTATGTATAATATATTAATAAATAATTGTATAATGTATGTATAATATATTAATATGTATATGTGTAATGTATGTATAATATATTAATAAATAATTGTATAATGTATGTATAATATATTAATAAATAATTGTATAATGTATGTATAATATATTAATATGTATATGTATAATATGTATAATATGTGTATGTATATGTATAATATGTATAATATGTGTATGTATATGTATAATATGTATAATATGTGTATGTATAATATATTAATAATTACATATATAAGGAATTAGGCAAAATTAATATATTTACCTGTTTATCAAAAACATGTCTTATTGAAAATAATTTTAAGTCATCTGCCTAATGAATAATTTAATGGCAGTATAACTGACTATACAAAGGTAGCATAATCAATTGATTTTTAAATGAAATCTGGAATAAAAGGATTAATAAAATATATACTGTCTCATTTATATGTGTGTGTGTATATATATAATGAATTCAAATTTTTAATAAAAATGTTAAAATTTTTTTATGAGATGATAAGGCCCCATAGAATTTTACATTAATTAATTTTTGCATTTAATATAAAATTTAGATTAATATTTAATTGGGATATAATATAATATATAAGAGTTATCCTATATATAGAGTTATCCTCTCGTTAAGGCAAGATTGCCTTTTTGTTCACTTCCGACATTTTTTTTACGTCTTCTCGATAAGAAACTTCGAGTCCCTCTTCTATTTATCCGTTCTCTTATCTAGATGTAAATATCTATATGCGCTGTGCATGTGTAATTACATTATATATACATACACTGCATGTATAATTAATTATACTGAATAAGCTGAGAATGTATAATTAATTACATTGGATGAGCTGAATACTACAAAAAAAGCATGCAATATCTTTTGTCCATTTTTTGATGAAAGTAAAATAATGATTTTTCAGTGAAATTTCATTTAGTATTTTATTTTGTATATATATATATATTTATTGTATGTATTTTATTTGTATATATATATATATATATATATGTATTTTATTTGTGTATATATATATATATATATATATATATATATATATATATATATATATATCGAGCACATTCTATAATATATAGTGTTCTCAAAATCGTGGTACAATTGGATCAAGATCTGATTCCACATGTAAAAAGAAAAGAATAAATTTTTCCATATGATGGAAATTAATTGGATTTATTTAAGTACATTCGAATTTAGTCAATTCTAGACGTGAGAACAATGAACAATTAATAATAGATTGTGCTATGTGCGAAAATGTAGAATACAATTTTTTCCATTTACTTTCATTAAAAGTTGCCTTGATACACATGTACTCGATAAATATTCAATTTCGATTTTCTCGAAAACGAAACGTCACATGGAAAAATTTTATTCCTTTTCTTCGACTTATTTTTTATTTCTATTTTTATTGTTATTATTTTTTTTTATTCCTTTACATGCAAAATCACAGCTTGGCTGGCTGTTGATTTCGGAAATACTCTTTATTCTATAATATACAATACATATTTTCTATATTTATATATTGTATTAGAACATATTATATATATATATATATATATATATATTATATATATAAATGTATTAGAATATATTATATTCTTCATAAATATATTCTATATACCTATATATATATAAATCAAATTTTATTGTTGTATAGTACTGATTTTACAAACATTTTCAAAAAATTTAATTATGAATCTCTTAAAATAACGTCTTTTGACAGATATATTCGTAACTAATCTCAAGTATAATGTTCAATATTCATAATATGTATTTCATCTATTCCGCATTGTAGAATTTTTCACTTTTATTATTAAAATATTCTTTCCGTGTTGCTACAACCTTATTATTACTTTTCTTCAATGTTAAAATCTTTTTCGTTAAAAATTGCATAAAAATCTAAACGTATCATTAATTATATACATATCCAAAGAACAGTTGGTTGTGAAAGTTTTCCTGTTTATTGATCTTTTCAACATTTTCGTACTTTCTCATAAAACGCTGAGAAAATCGGTTGAGAAAATATAAAAATAACTGAGAGAAATAAATATTTTGTGAAATTGATGCGAAATAGTAAATGATTAATAAGACTGTCATTTAGTATAAATACTGTTTCAATTCAAGCAAGCAAATAAAATATTAAGTTAATTTAATAAAAAAACATCGAATAAACATACGTTTGCTGCTCGCACTTGCTCTGACACTTCAGAATTTCATTTAAATATTCTTTATCTTATGAAGAAGTAAAGCTATTTCAATCGTATGCTATTTATTCCACGCTAAAAGGAAATAATTGATTATTTTATTGAAATGAATATGTAGCTTAAGATTACGTTTAGAAATATACAAAAATAAGATAAATCGTGAATTATGTTTTGTGTAAAAACAAGATAAAGATGTAGGTTCTATCTCTCTTCTCATGAAAAGTTATCGTCGAAAGAAAAAGATAAAATTAAAAAATGTTCCTAAATAATTGTAATTAACTATCTCTAGTTAGTTTTTTTGCTGAGAAAAATATAATTGCAGATGTAGTATGTAATATAAAATTATATAAAATTATGTAATATATATAATATAAAATAATATGAAATTATGTAATATAAAAGTTAGGTGGATGTTGAGACATATAATCTCTTTTATTTCTCTGTTATATGTTTCAAACTTTATGCACAACAGCAAAAATTCTGACATTTTTCACTTGAGTTTAGTTTTTTTATTCAGTTTATACAAACAAATTCATATTAATTGATGAATATTTAAAGCAAATATTCTCACAATAATTGTAATTCCTAATATGCTATTTAAAGAAATTAGATTTTAAAAATCTGTTTACACAAGTATAATTCGTTATCCGCAAAAGGTAAAACTTATTTAGAACATTTGTAAATTTTTATCCACCTTCGACTTCGACACAAACAATATATTATAATTAGATTGCAGATTTTTATACAAATTCATATTTTTAAGAATGTAACTAAAAAAGCAGAATTTTAATAGAAAATTATTTTTTATGTAATAAATGTCAAAGCTTACATTTTAAGTATTTTATATATCTTTTCACATTATGTGCATTTTGTGCAATTTTGCATTTCAGAATTTCCTATAAATGCATAAAAATTCGCAGTCTAATTTATATACAGTGTGTGGCATGTAACTGTCGCCATTGATTTTTCAAGCACTTCTGATTGTGTGACAAAAAATGTTTTGAACCAAAATTAATCAATAATTCTAGTTGGTTACAAAGTACAATATAAAAAATTCCAAAAACTTCTTTTTTCGCTAAAAAAATCAAGGTCACATTGATTTTGTTTTAAATGGCACCGTATATTTTTGACTTTGCAGGATTGTTGCTTCTGAAAGAACGACCTACTTACTATGACCTTCAGATGTCTTTAGCCTCAGAAATTTAGGTTTAATTAACGTTAATATCAAAATTTATTTTTGTTTCAATCATGTACTCTTGCACACTTTTCAATGTTATAAAACATTATTTTTGGACACGGTTGGCGTCTCTCTGGATATTTTATAGCGCACATCTTTGCAGCTCTACGTACATTTCTATCACATTTACCGAACATAAGCAGCATATCTACTTTTTCACTATTAGAATACATTATTGGTTTTATACTGACAGATTAAGACTGAATATCAGAATTGTCTTAGCGGAATGAACGATTGTAACTTGGTAGGGTGAAGGTCATGTTGATATTAATGTTATGAAAAAATATTAACATAACTTGTACTGTAGCGTCAGACCGTTAAACCGACAAAAATATCATGTTCAGAGTTGATCCGTACTCAGAGAATACATTTCACGAAAAATTTACAATGAACAATTACTGTTGATTAAACCTAAATTTCTGAGGTTAAAGACATCTGAAGGTCATAGTATAGTAGGTCGTTGAATTCGTTCTTTCAGAAGCAACAATCCTACGAAGTCAAAAATACACGGCGCCATTTAAAAAAATTGATTTTTTATCGAAAAATAAAAGTTTTTGGAATTTTTTATATTGTATTTTGTAGCCAACTGGAAACTGATTAATTTTGGTTCAAAACATTTTTTGTCACATAATTAGAAGTACCTGAAAAATCGTGGCGACTACTTAATACTTTTCTAATTTCATAAATAATATATTTGATGTACTTTCTAAAATAAAATAATAGAAACACCAAAGACACAAACTAAATTGCAATTCACGCTAATTTCAGAATATAAAATTTCTGTCAAACGACTCTCATCGTCGAAAAATACTTTTCACAAGTATTTTCTATTGTTATATATGGTTATATAAATTTTACGTTTTGTCAAGGATTATACATTTTTACTCGTTCGATCGGACATAAGTTTTTTGTCGATACATTTCGAGGTACGAACTCTTCAAAGGTTTCAACAAGTTTGATTCAATCTAAAAACGTTTCTAGCATTTTTCGTTACATATGATTTTTACGTTGCAATTTTACTCATAAAAAAAAAAAAAAACGAGAAAAAAGCCAAGTAAAAATTCCAGTATATAAAATGCCTCGTAATAGCTCGATTCGAGGATTTTTGCTAAATTTAATAGCAAAAAAATTAAAATTATATAAAATTATATTATATTTAATATAAATATAATTTTTTTTGCTATTAAATATTATATAAAATTATAATATATATAATAATATTATATAATATTATATTTAATAGCAAAAAAATTAAAATTATATAAAATTATATTATATTTAATAGCAAAAAATATGATAGTTACATTAAATATAATTTTTTTTCTATTAAACATTATATAAAATTATATTATATTTAATAGCAAAAAATATGATATTTACATTAAATATAATTTTTTTTCTATTAAACATTATATAAAATTATATAATATTATATTTATTAGCAAAAAGATTAAAGTGCCAGTTACAAGAAAAAGTTAATAATACAATAAAGAATACAAGCTTTCATTAGTACGCTTCATCGAAGAATCATTGGAATATCTAAAAACACACTGTTACAAATATATAAAATTTCCATAAAAAATTATAAATTAGTCATTCTGACCACATCTAGCAGGTAGTTCTAGTGTGAAAGGCCGCGTCCAGACTGCTATTCGCGAGCAGCTCGCTGACAGTCCCAGGCTTGTTCGCTCGATGCTTACGGGCACAATGTTACAAAGCAACGTCTTCAATGCTGTCCACATACGCTTTAAGCTGAACGAACAGATTCTTTTGCAGCGTTCACACTGCTGTTGGCGAACTGCTCGCGAACAACTCGCAAACTATTCGCCGACAACAATATGAATATTTGGGCGAACTGTGAAACTGCGATCAGCTTGCTCGCAACAGCGAACAATGTTCGCTCGGTAAGTAACACGTCGAAGAATTTTTTTCGTTTTGAACACCAAACACCAAACGAACAAGCCTGAAGAAACTGCTAGCGAATTGATCGCGAGCTGCTCGCCAGCAGCATCAATTCGTGGACTCATTGTCAGTACGAGCGTGCTTGCAATTCTTTTGCATTCGGTGAAAACCACTGATGCACGCTTCTTCCGATTTAGTCGAATTTAACATGATTAGAATCGTTCGATCGTTTGAAATAATTAATCGTGGAACTCGTCCCGACAGTTAGAGACAAGAAACGAATAGCCAGAGGGAATCTCTTGTTACTCCATTAGTTGTTAGTCCAATAGTCGCGACTCCATTTTTCTTCCTTCTAGACTGGATACTAATTTGGCAGGAAACAAACTGCAGTGTTATTCATTATCGAATACATGGATATATATATATATATATACGTTGCTTGCAATATTAATATCAGTTAATCATCGATCCAAATGACATTAAATAGAAGAAAAGGATTAAAGAAAATAAAAAATAGACTTTGAATAAGTATTTTTTTTTTGTCTTTGACAGTAAGACTGAATAAAAATTAAAAGAATATGAGATATGCTGGTCAATTTAACAAATTATCATCAAACATAAACAATAGATAATGGTTTTTATTTTATTACGTAAAATCGTTACTTAATAATTAAAAGTCAAACAAACAAATAATGATAAAAAAAGAAAAGTAATTGTTCTTTAATCTGCAAAGAAACTCTATGCAAAATCGGAAACCATATTATATTTGTTTTTATAATTAATATTTAAAAACCATTTAGCAGTTACTTTTCTGCATATCGAGGTAAATGTCAATGGAAATTTTTCGCAAAACACATACACTGCAATTATCAAGTTTCTCTTGTGCTTTTAAGCATCCTAATTTTATTTCTCACGATTCTGGAAAGTATATTAACAGCGTTTTGCTTATCATAAAAAAATTAGACAAAAAGCAAACTTAGAAAAAATATCTATGTACGTAATAACGAAAACTTCTGCATATATTGTGACGAGAAATACACTGAAATGAAAATTAAATGAAAATTGTTTAAATATATAAAGTGTAAGGGTGCTATAATATAACAATAAGTATTGAAAATATATAGTATATATTATATAATATATATAATATAGAATATTATATTATTATATTAAATTATATATTTAATATATATTCAATATATAATATATTATGTATCGAAAATATATAAATAGAATATATGACATATAATACATAAAGAACTTAATAATTTTTAATATTATATTATATATTACATATTGAAAATATTATATTATATATTATATACTATACATTGAAAATATTATATATTATATACTATACATTGAAAATATTATATATTATATACTATACATTGAAAATATTATATAAAAAAAGAAAAATCTTATATTCTTATTCTAATTTCAACAGTATGATAAAAACTATGATTAAAATGTACGAATGAAATATAACTGAAACAGAATTAAATTCATATTTTGTTTATGAGGAAGATATTTGCTACACCATTTTGTTCCATAAATTAAAAAATTAAAGACGTGTACGATTTGAAGTATCATTAGAAAGGAACATTTTGAAAAATGCAAGACGTGTGTTGAAAGAACAAACAATTTTCACCGAGTTCCTAAAATACTTGTGAATATTTTTGAATAACAGCGTATCTCGTTGTTTCGCGAATGTTTGTTGACGTTTCTCTTGTTCATCGTGCTCGTCCATCTCTCTTCCACTATTAATTCTTGTACGATTGTCGCAAGACAGAGAGAGGAGATTACATTATTTTCGAGGGTAGGTCAGGGCACAGCGGCTGCGATAACCGTATTATCGTCCCATCTCATAAACTTGTTTCGCGTAGTTTACGAGCACGCGAGTCTTAACTGCCGTGTACCAAGTGCTCCGCGAAATAATGATCCGACTATTTCGCGGAACTACTATATCGCTAATTATTATGATCTACGAGGGAAATCACATTACCGGCGCATGATACTCAATAAGAGCCGGGAATATCATTCGCTTTAAGGATCGAAATTAAATTTCAGTCGTGACGATTTTACATGCTTGTCGCTATATAACGATTGAGGATATTTTTGTTAAATTAAAATCATTTTTGTTAACATTAAAATTATTAAAATTATTTTTGTCAATATTAAAATTATTAAAATTATTTTTGTCAATATTAAAATTATTAAAATTATTTTTGCCAATATTAAAATTATTAAAGTTATTTTTGTCAATATTAAAATAGTTTTTTGGTAAATTTCTGGTTTAGCTGCTTTTTCCGATTCTGGCTTTTTTTTTCATCGTAGGCGAAAGTTAGTGATTGTCGCAGATCATCTGCGTAGAAATTACAATATCCCGGAAAGATCGGAAGAATTTAAAAAAAAAAAAGAAGAAAGAAAATCTGCAATGAAATAGTCAAAATTGGAAAAAAATTCTAAAATAAAAATTTACCTGCTTTTCTGTATAAATTTATCCAATATGACAACGGCAGAACTTCGTTTATTTGAACGAAATTTTAGTCAATATTCGATTAAATGAACCCTTGTTAGTTGAATCTACTTGTTCGTCCTATTATACGAATGAAAAATCACTGATAGAGAGGAAAATTAATGGATTCCCATATATATAAACTCTTATATAAACTCCAATTATATAAACTATTTGTTCGCCGACAAGTTCATATAAAACGAAATTACACTATTCGCTAATACATTTATATCTGCTTATTAATAAAATTGCATGTTAATGAAATTCAGAGAACTGAATATTTTTATTCGTTTTTTTCAACTCTCGATGAGGTTCAACTAGAATCAGTTTATGAAAGATTAGAAAAAAAAAGAATGTTTAAGAATGTTTAAAAGAAATTTTTAAAACTTTGATATGAACTCCATACTTTATGATCTAGTTGTCATATTTGATTTTCTTCGAATTATTTCGATATTTGTGTATGTTTCTCTGATTTCATTCGTATTAAAAATATAGTAATATAGTAATAAAATTAGTAAAATAGTAATCAACGTACCATTCCATAATTAAATAGTTATGAAAAAAATTCGAAGTAGGAGCTACAATTTTTCGATGTTTTATTATAAATGCGTGCTAGATCAATTGATCAATCGTATCATAAAACATTTCAGATTGCAAAGATTCAACTTTTATGTCTAATCTTTTCAGTAAATAATTGTTTAGCCTTTAATCATACGTATGTTGTAAATTTTTATTTCTTACGAAACTACTACAGTGTAATCGTTCTGTGTTTAGATATTTTATACAATAGATTAATATGTCAAATAGATTTCACAGAATATGTTCAAGTTCTAAATAAAAATATCCATCAATCAGAAACTTTCGCTGGCGTTACGACAGCAATAAGATTTGGTACAAAATCCATAATTATAAGAATGATATGATTTTATAGAATGTTTCTGTAATGATATTGAGCATAAAATGCTAAAATAATTATGTTATATCGCTTATAATATTATTTTTTTAATTTTTGTGAAAGATTTTTGTCTCCTTTAACATATAATAATTTAACACATAACTATAATTATATATAAGCTTTAATTATTATATAATAATTATATATTATTGATATAATAATTTAATATATAATAATTTATATAATACATAACTATAATTATATATAAGATTTTTGTCTCTTTTTATGTATAACAATTTAATATATAATAATCATCAAAATAGAGAAACTTATATTGTTCTTGGTTATGCGGTAGAGAGATAAATGCATAACGATTTTATAATTCATATATTATATATACACCGTTGTTCAAAGGTCTTGAAACAAATGTAGAACAAGTATTATTAGTGTACACATTAATTTGTAATCTTTGGAATTATTTAATTGCAAGCTTATTTTAAGTTTGGTTTAATCAATCTTTTGTGCTAGTATTTCCAGTGAAAAAACTAATGACTGTTAATTACACAACTTCAGAAAAGATCACTCACAATTTTTGAGTTTTTAGCAAAAACAAGGAGTCTGAATACAATTTAATCAAGTCAAGAAAGTGTTTCACTAGTAAATAAAAAATAAATACATTTTTTAATTTAATAATCAATTTTTCACTAGTGTACATTTTATTAGTGTACTTTTTTTTAATTTAATAATCAATTTTTTACTAGTGTTTTTAGTTCAATTTTTTACTAAATAAATACATATACACTGCATAAGTGAAAAGGTAGAAAACACATGTGTTTCCTGCTTTTGTTATTATTCCAATTTTTCTCTTTCAAGAAACACTATCTGTATACACTGCCTTATACATACCTGCTCTGTTTTTTTAAATTCTTTTCCTAGAATACAACATTGATAATACAAAATACAAAATTGACAGAAAGAGAATTTTAAAATTCTAAATTTTACTAAATAAGAAGAATTTAAGAATTTAAAAGTTTAGAATAAGAATTCAATAAAATTGATAATAGAAAGATACAATGGAGCATTTTTTCAATTAGTATAAATATTCATTCAATAATCAGTAATAAATAATAAGAAATATATAATAACATATAAATTATTTAATATATAATATTTTAACATATATGTGAGTAGTATGTTAATAAAATTTGTGTAATAATTAAATTTTGTTCAAACAATAATGCTAAAAACATGTTGCAAAAATTGTAAATGATCCTGATACTAAGGACTGTGTTAAAAATAAAAAGTGTCTTGATACTTTTGAGTAGGAATGTAGGTGTCTGTGTTTCTTTTATTGATATTTGTGTCGTGTGATATTTTAATAGTTAATAAAATTCCCTTTGTTAATTAATTTCTCTTCGATAATACTAAACACACGTAAAACGACTTCAATTCAACATCTAGAGGTTGTATTAAAAATAAAAAGTGTCTTAATATTTTTGAACGAATGAGTGTATATATATAGACTTCAAAGATCGTTTAAGATTATATTAAGATTATACGACAAAAAGATTCACGTCAAGAGAATTTTCGAAAATGTTCCTTCAATATTATTATCAATAATGTTATATTTATGTTACTTCTTTGATATTATAATTTAAATTTGTGTCAAATATAATGTAACAAATTGTTCCTTTTATATTATTATAATTACATCTTTTTACATTTATTATAATTACATTTTTTTCTTTATGAAAACAACATATATTAACAACAAAATCTGTTTCCATAAATAGTTCCGTACGCTACATATGAAACTAATGTACATAGCAGCAATTTTCAATAATACGTTATACAATAATAACTCAAGAAATATAAAAATTCGAAAATTAAAAAATATATTGACATATTTGTAATTCCAATGCAATTAAAAATATTTTATACTCTGTTCAAAAATAATTCGATGCTTGATTTTCGAATTTTTATATTGCTGGAATCATTATTGGAAATTGCTACTGTGCATGTATAATAAAATAAACTAATTATGGAAACCGATTTTGTCAATGTATTATTTGTTTTCACGAAAATATTGCAAGAAAGCCAGATGTGCCAATGCTTTTTTTGATTCGCTGCACATTGTATTCCAACACTTGACTTAAAACTTCCCATTTTCCGTCCTCTTATCTTCCCTTCCGTGTCATAATTTGATTTTAGCGTTACGTGACGAAAGAGTTGACGTGTTTGAACAATCTGAACAGTACCATATGCGAATTTCTGCATTGAAAAACTTTCAGTCTTAGTCGAACGCTTGTTTCGAACTATTCGATTAGTCTTTATCATTCGATCAGTTGTTGCGACTAACGCAAGTTGAGCATAAATTATAAATACACTAACGATGCTCGTAAAAAGTTCATATTTTTATGAAAGCAATCAAAGACTTACTGAATCATTCATTACAGCTAATTTGAATATCCTTCAGATTTGAATTAAATTCACAGTTTTTGTGACAGTGATATTATCAGTCAACAAAAAAGAAGAAGTAGAAAAAAATACTGGCATAGTGAAAACTGCCGAGTAATTTTAATAATATGTATCCTTGACAAAAAGAACAAAAAAAAGCATAATAAGAGTAATGAAAAAGAAACTCGGCCTTTCTGCTGACACTGTATGCATTTATTTGAACATTTAAATCAAGATTGATAATCTTTATAATCGTTTATACGGAGAGTGTAAAAACAGGGAGAGGAAACACGTTTCTAATGTTGTACATATTTCTTGCCAGTATACTACTTTGCTTCATGCCCCGAGGTGAAACATGTGCCAATATTCTCGCACAGTCGATTGATTATGTTTTAATAGAGTATGCCTTCGTTTCTGTATTCTCTCGTTTTCTATTGACACATCCGAATTTAAATTATAACATCGAAACAGTGTATCTGAATGTTCGGTGCTGTACAAAATTATTAAAAGAATATCATTGAATTTCTAATCGATCCGAATCTTTACTATGATTTTGTTATATGTATTTCTTAAATTGAAATTCTTAAATTAAAAAAAAAAAAGAGAAAAACAGGGTTCAAGATTAAATTCTTAAATATTTAAAGAAAGAATAAAGTTAGATATTAATTTGCTCTCAAATACAATTGACAACGCACAGTTTTAACGATAATATCGTACACAAGAAAAAGTCTGCTTATAATTTTTGATTTTCCCAAAAACTTCACTACTAATATGCACGAATTATTTTTCACGCATTATTAATGGATTCGTACAAAAAAATAATTTAGGTATCTGTCAATTTGCGTATGAAATCGTTTCAGTAGTTGAGCTTTGACATTCGATCGATTTTATACGCTCATTATGCAGTGAAACCGATTAATATTCAGATAATTAAATATTCGGATATTAAATAATGAAGTTCTTGCAATTTTGTAAAAAGAGATCGTACATCAATAAACCTGAATTAATTTTAAAGCTTGAAGCCTCTATTTTCCAAATACATTATTAATTTCATTTAAAAATGTTTTTACAGTATCTCACAGATGGAAAAAGTGGAGACGGTTTTCCCTCAATTCAAAAATATTATAAATTGTCGTAGTACGCACAATATGGAAAATTTTTTTCATCATTGAATTTACAAGCGTCCCTTTTACAACGAACCTTCAAAACTTGCTGTACAATTTCTGTTCGCCAATTTCGTTGAACTTTGTTGAATAACAAATGAAAACGAATATAACGAAAATGTTACAATTTTTTTGAATTTTCGTTCTTCAAATCTATTCTAAATTCAGTCACGAAAAAAACTTTTTTGCAATATTTTTACATACTACGATAACCTGTAACATTTTTGGGAAGTAAACTACATATCTTCGCTTATCCACTAGGCGCGTGATATAAAAACCATTTTGGAATAAAATGAACGATATGTGTATATTTTAAAAATGTTTCAAGCTTAATTAAAATGAGCTCAAATTTATTATTACGCGATCTCTTTTTACAAAATTTTAACGTTTTTAATATTTAATATCCGAATATTAGTGAAAGTCATACACTATGCAACGTCATGTTTCGTGCAATGTTGATTGAATCTTAAGGATCTTATCTTTCCGGACTTCTAATAATTCCTACACTTAAACGCTTGTTATAGTAAAAGTTTGTCACCTGACCGATTTTACGACTTTATCATAGTAAGTTACTGTGATTTAGTTTCTCTCTCTCTCTCTATATTATATATAATATTTTATATACATATATATACATATATATAAATATTTCTTTCACATATATAAAATATATTTAAAATATTTATATTTTATATATATATTATATATATATATTAAATTTATATTTTATACATATATATAAAATATTTCTTTCACATATATAAAAAATATTTAAATATTTCTTTTATATATATAAAATATAGATAGAATGCTTCGAAAAACCGTGAATATCAATCGATATGCCATATTTACGCGATGTTGTAATATCTAATTTACATAGTTGTAAAGATCAATAAACATAACGTTATAAAATATTTTTCATTAGTATCTCCCTGCAGGAAAGGGTTAAAGATGCATTTTATGAAACACAATAACTCATTTAAGATGTACAAAGTAATAAAGCAGTGATTCCCAACTTTTTTTATCCCGCATATCTTTCCATAATACTCAATATCACAATCCTCACTAATTCATAACACTCATAATAATCAATATGTTCTTCCTTCTAAGATGTACAAAATTTTTGCATTGCAAATAAAAAATTACTGTGTCAAATAAAAATTCGATGGTATCTTGTATCATCTTGTACATTTAATTCTAATGTTTCTAAAGATTACAGAATCCTGCGATTCTTTTGTTTCTTCTCTAGTATATATGCATATTCCAATCGAATAAGTAATAAGTAATAAGTAATAAGTATAGTACAAAGCTGATTCCTCCCTTAAAAAGTAAATTCTTTCCTCATGAGAATTTTTTCTTGGTTGGGAACCCTTGTGATAGAACATACAACAAAGTCACAATAAAATAGTACTAGAATGGTACAATTCTAAAACATCTATGCATGATTTTATAGGGACGTGTATCTAACGTGTAGTTCTTTATACAAACATGATTTCCAGTGGATTACAAATAACAAATTTTTAGATGGGGTCCATCTATGCAATTTTATCCCCATCCATGCATCATCATTTATAGAAAAAGGAACAAATAAAGAAATGTTTCATATATATTCTTTCATTTTCATACTTGTTAACACATTAATAAGTTACCAATGCACCGTGCTTTCATGCGCAAATATCATTGACCAGTTACAAGTATACTCGTGTTTATACATACATGCTACGACTTGTGTAATTATTACACAATAATGTGTACCTGTTTTTCAATATTTATTTGAATATACGTCTGTACCATATATATAGTAATATATAATGATATAGGTAATAATAATATAATGTAATATAATATTCAATAATAGTATAATATAATATAATAATATTAATTATACTATATAATTACACTATATGCATAATAATAATAATATTTTATAATATATTCATTATATATTATAGTATTATATAAATATTATTACATTAGATTATAATAATATAATAAAATATAATGTATATATATATATATATATATATATATATATATATATATACTCATTATAAATTCACAAAACAATATATAATTTTGTAATAGATTGAAAATAATTTGAAAATAAATCTCATAATGTTTTATATTTTTTTTATATATATCCTTTAGCATAAAAAGGAGATATCTAAATTCTATTTATTATCGCATTTAAAATAAAAGATTTAATGGAAAGTTTATGGAAAAGTTATTATTACTATCAATATTAGTTATCACATAACGAATTCGCTGTGTTATTTATTCCGGTAAAGAATTCTTAAAAAGTAGTAACATCTTCGAATGAAATTTTTAAACAGTTTCTCCTATTAATTGTTTCTCAAATCGCCGGGAGACGAGCCGTCCCAAGCCGACTCCTTATAGCTGCAATCCCTTCAATTGTGATAACGCGTGAACAGGCTAGTCGAGTAGCCACGGGATTGATTTATTATGCGATACATACGCTGCTTTGATACGAGGTAGCGAAAAGTGAGATTGCCATTTCGCCATATCACGGGCACAACTGATGATACCAATTCAAAACGTGTGTACAGCTATATCAATATTTTTTAGCCAAATATACAGGGTGGCCCGCGCAACTTGTGCACCTCCCATAACTTCCAAACTGCGTTGCACAAGAAAAATTTGTATTAAAAGTTGCATGGTTTAAAGGGGTACACTATGTATTTATGTTTTTTGTAGGTGATGTTTTGAAGGAGATTTGAAGGTCAACTTTGTTTCTATGTTTGGAATACTATATTTTTCATATCAAAATATGAAAGAATATCGAATTTCGAGTAAAGAAGTTTCACAAGTAATTTCACTTTATTTCTTTAAAATGTTTTTCACGTTTATGGCGATTCAAGCTTGCTGGAGGCCATGAACCTTTTCTGGCGCCCTTGCGACAATTTCCAAGAAACAAAGTGAAATTACTCGTTAGCTATTAGGTTTAGGGCTAACAAGGGTCAATACCTTTTTACTCAGAATTCGATATTCTTCTATATTTCGATATAAAAAATATAGTATTCCATTAAAAAAAAAAAAAGAAACAAAGTTGACCTTCAAATCTCCTTCAAAACACCACCCATAAAAAAACATAAATGCACTACACAGTGTACCCCTTTAAACCATGCAGCTTTTTTTCTATAGAAAATTTTGTTGTGCAACGCACAGTTTGGAAGTTATGGGAGGTGCGTGTACGAATCGTCGTCGATCTCGGCAGGCTGTGTGTCAAGAGTAAAATTTTGTTCAGAGATTCGCAAACGGGTCGGAAGACACGCTCCGCCGCCTCGATTCTCGCTATCGGGTGAAAGAATCTCGGCCTCCGAACACGCTACCGCTGATATTGGTCGCGTTGATAAATGTGATAATGTTTGCTGTGTTCATCAAGTGGCGATCGTGTGAATCCCGCGTTGCATCTCTCGCGCACCTTTCTCTCTCTCTCTCTCTCACTCACTCATTTTCTCCTACTGGAGAGAATTTTAAAATTAGACCTTAAGGTCAAACGTTGGTAGCTGTCGTCATCGTCGTTCCTGACCTAGACTCGCTGGGGTGTAAATTTCGCCACGCAGAGGTACGGATAAGGTGCGAATGGGAAAAGAAAGGAAAGGCTCGGGGCTCTACACGCCCGACGCAAGCTCGCTCGTGTAGAGGGGCGTACTCGACCAGTTATGACGTAAGAGGGAGAACCACCGTGGCACGTGAACGGTTATATTAAAAGTCGATTATCATGATTTCGAACGCAGACGGGCATATGGCTAGAAAAAGGGGAGAGGGAATATCAGCGGCATCGTAGAAACTGGTTGGACGTCATCGAGATCTCACGTGCTCGAGAACGTTCAGATGAACGAGTTGATGGAAATGTTAGTAGAGAGTAAGAATTTGGAATCTCGGTTAGGTTCGGATCGTATAAAGTGCAGTGGTGGTATTATACTTCCTGGTACGGAGAGAAATCTTAAATTAACCCTCTGTATAAGACAGTCTGTTACATTTTTAAAATGTGTTACAACTAAATTCTTGATACTTTTGGTGGAATGATTGAAACGACAGTTGCGTATAAGAAATATATATTATTTATTAGAACTATATATCATTATGGAAGTTTTATATATAATTGTTATATATTATTATAGAAATTTTATAAATTTTATTATTTTAATACTATAACTGCCAATATGACCGATTTTAGGTTTTCGTTTTTCACAAATGTTTTAAAAAAATACGGATTAATTTTTATCAAAATTAATATTAATTTCTGTTTGTCAAAGATATAATTATATAAATCTATTATCATTTAAATTATGATGATTTACATGCAGAATATTTTGATACGGTTGTTCTAGTGTTAATAGATAATTTTATCTATTATATTTATTATTTATATAATAATTTTATATAAAAATATAAATATTCTTTATTTATTATATTTTACAATTTATTATATTTATACAATTTCATATATTTCATTTATTTATTTATATTCATAGTTTTGTCATCTAACCAACGTCAAGTATATATGTGAAATTATTATCAAATAATAATAATAATAATAATAATCATTTGAAAATTTCGTTTTTCTGATTTATGCATATTTTATTATTTTATCATTTATTTTGGAATGAGATTTACAATTAATTTATGAGAAGGGAAAAGAGTTATGATATTATTCGTATGATTTTATCACACCAACTTGCAGCAGTGATTACAAAGGTTATCGAACTATAAGAAGAATTAAATCAAAGATAGAATATATTCGAATGAGAAAAATTCCACAGAGTTTATATTTGTAAATGACAGGATGTAATGATATTAAACTATGGTCGTACTTTCGAAATTAATGAAACAAGATATTTAAAGTATATAATACTCACTGAATAAGATTAAAAATGCTTAATAAATATAGAAATTTAAACAATAAAGATTAACCACGACAAAAAATTGCCATTAATGTTAAAAAAAAAATTATTGTTTTCTTTTTCGAAAAGGACATCTTGTACTTCATTTGATTGATTTGTAAGCGTGTATAATTATAAAATGTACAATTATATATAAATAAATTATATATAAATACAAAATGTATAATAAATATTTACATTTTTAAATATCCCTGTCTTATTCTGTATTTTCTAATAGTAAGTTTCGATACATTGTTGTAATTAAACTATTAAATGGTATGATTAAGTAAATCAAATTACACATTAGTGTGATTTTAGTGCTTATATTGATTAATCTCTGGAGACCAACAGCATCCGAAAATAAAATATTTATTATTATTAGTAAATCAGAATAATATATTTATGTAGTTTTTTCAAAGATGGTATTTACACTTATCCTTTTACGTGACAACTACAGATGGAAAAAATATTTATTCCATTTTTATTTATTATTATTTATTATCTTTTTAATTTTTTTCACTTATTTATTATTATGTTTATTATTTATTGCTATTATGAAATTATATTTGAAATAATAATATTAGAATAAATGAACTACTACTTCATATATTATATGCTTTCCGTTATTCTATTGTGTAATATCTAACATTATTTTTGTCAAAATATAAGTAACTACTATACTAAAAAGAAAAGACAATTTAATGTTAATAAGACATAAAAATCACTTAATTTAATAGGTATATATGTAACATTTATTAAATGTAAATTATTTATTAATTGTAAATTATTAAAAAACGAAGATTATTCCTACGTACATCAATACGTATGTACATGTTTAAATGTTGAGTACTGTTGAAGAATTTACGTGACATTAATAAAAATACAGTTAACTGTGTGATAAAAAAAAAGTGTTGCTTCGATGGTTGAATTTTCCTTATGAACTTTTACATAAATTGTTAATAAATCAAGTTTCTTAATATCACTTGTGTAATAGTAAACTGATATTATAGTAATTATTATTATATTTAGTAATACTAATATTATTATTAGTGTTAGTATTACTAATATAGTAATAATAGTAAATTAATATTTCATATTACTAAATTTAGTATCCATATAACTATGTACATACTACATACCAAGTTTAGTATTGCAAAAGATAATGTTACTACTACAAGCTACAGAATTTCTCTTTGTCTTTGTCTATATGTTATAAAAACAAGAGTGTACGTAACATTGTTCATGAACAAAAAATTTTAATAAATATTTCAACACGAAGTTGGAATACATTAACACATTGTCGACAAGTTATAAATATGTTCGCGTTTTCATGTACGTTATTAAATATTATTATTATTTGTTATATCGGCTAATGTTTAAATATGTAATATAATCCTTCTGGTTAGATTTTGGCATTTACAATTTCAATACTGTGCAAGTTTCAAATACTACACTTTACAAATTTTTAATCAGGAAAGAATATTTTCGAATGAAATATATCTACAATAATAATTATTGAAATATGCCTGTAATATTGAAATAAATTCAACGAAAAAGTAGCAAATATAAGCAACAACTAAATAGATTACTATTTATAAAAGAAAGTGCTGACATATATACATACAAACAGGAACAAATTTATAGAAGCAAATTTCGTATAATTAAGTTACATATTTATTTTTATAATATATTATTATTGTTATTTAATATAAAAATATATGTATTTATATGATTATATATTATATATTATATAATCACTTATACTCTATCATTATATATTAATTATAGATATTAACAAATTTATAGAAGCAAATTTCGTGTAATTAAGTTACATATTTATTTTTATAATATATTATTATTGTTATTTGATATAACAATATCATATATCATATATTTATATGATTTATATGTATTTATATAGTCACTTACACTCTATCATTATATATTAATGATATAAATTTTATTAATTTTATTTGTACATAATTTAATTATATACAAAATTCGTTTTTTTTTTGTTATATGTATTAATGTCAACGCTTATTGTTACTATATATCGTATTAACATTTATTATACATATGCGCATGTATACATGTACATATATAAGCACTTTAGACTGCATTATAAAAATGACGACAGCAGGTGTTAATTTTCGAATAAGCAGTCAAACAATGTGTTATTGGAATGCGTGATTATTTTTTCTTCTCTGGCAGTGAGGTATAAAATCGTAGCCATTAAAATTGTATATATCTTACATTCTACGATTGTTTTGTTGTATCGGTCTGGCGACTATTTTTGCGATTGGCTCTCTTCCATCAAACGTTTCGCAATTCGAATTCGAGTTAAACGATCAACTCAGGTTCGAGACTTGCTGGTCGATTTCCATGCTATACATGAATATACACTTTATTTAATGCTTTCTTTGATTTATAATTAGATATCGTAACCGTCTTCGTTTCTAAGTTGACACGAAAGCTGTACGTTGATATGAAAAGTGCAATTCTTGTGAAAATAACGAAGCGGGACCAAACAGAAATTTACAAAAATATGAATTATTTGAAATATGATTATTCATTGGCAGCTCAAATTTATTTGAAATAATCTAGTTGACGCTTAGAGGCCTAATGATTTTAAGTTAAGCTTGTAAATAGAAAATGGTCTCAAATGTAAATTGCTGGGGGACATTTCCGCGTCTCTTTTCCTCTCGTGAGTTGAATTTATTTAATCTAACTTGTTCTATATTATTATATTTCAAAGTTTACACAATCGAAATGATTTTCACTTTCTTATATTAGTTCTTATTATCGGCTAATTTATTTTGGAAGAGTTTGGAGAATGTTTCCAAGTTAACTTGTCGTTCTCTAATCTTTTCTCCTACAATTTAAAAGTCGGAACAATAAGAAATTTATCGAGGAAATCGAGGAAATCGAAATAATGAACGAATGAAGTCCTTTAAACAAAATTTTGTCCTAGACAAAACATTCTCTACACGAGCCAGAATCGAGTTGGCAAAGGGCTGCATTTACAAAATAAAATGTCTATTATGTTTTTTTGCGATTTGGATTTAGAAACCATCGACTATGAAGGAAAAAATGTTGAAGATTCGAAATAGCAAACGAACTCGAAACATTTGCTAGGTACATTGAATATTGATGATTTTGAAGTACTTCCAGATCCTTGACATTTTCCTAATCATCGGCGTTCATTCGAATCGTTAAAATTGCACACGACAGCATAAATAGTCGTGGGCTATTAGATATGTATTTAGATCGTTTTTCGAAGGAATTGCAAGATCTCAGAAATTTTTGCTAGATTTGACCCAACATGAATTTTCATTACAGACTTTTAAAGTAACCTTTACAAAGAATTGCTTTTATTTTAAAAATGACGTTTAAGTTACACATTGTTCTTGTGGAATCAGAGAGAGAAGATGTGAAAGAAATTAATCCCAAAATTCGAACTTTCTAATTAAAGTAATTTATAATAATATTAATTTATAAATAATTAATTATTATTAAATACTAATTTATAAATAATTAATTATTATTAAATGTTAATTTATAAATAATTAATATTATAATTATAAAGTTGTTATAATTAATATTATTTTACTTTTTACATTAATACTTTTATTAATATAAAGTAAACTATTTTTATATTAATACTTTTTCAGATAAGCAAACAAAAATTTTTGATCTCATATATAAAAATAAATGTTTAAAAATGGGGTATTATACAGGACGTATCCTATAACTAGTGGTACAATCGAGTAGGAGGTGAGTCTATCATATTTCATGTGAAAAAAACGAGTCGGAAAGAAAAAGTAAAATTTTTTCATTAAAATCTTTGTTTAAAAATCCATCAAATACATTTGAATTTAGTTAATTAAATACTGAGTTACCCTGTATATGTATACAAAATATAAAACAGATTGAAGAAGTGAAACATATCTAATCAACATGCAGTTGTTTGTTCACGAAAATATTCAACACTTATATAAACATTTTATAAATACACATATTAAAATGTTATATAACATTACATGTTATTATATGTTATAAGTTGAATATAAAATACGTTATATAAAATATTCAGTTGTTTAATTAACATCATGATCGGTCAAGTTTGAGACAAATTTAAAAATATATAGCGTGTGTCTGTTTTAACTAAAAATGCTCTGGAAAATACGAACGAACAAAACAACACAGAAAATATATGAGAAAAATATGAATGATATAAAAAAGTATTTCCAACAAAAGTTATATGATATCAAAGGGTTCATGTAGTACTTTTACTTGTCTGACCTTGTGATGACTTTGAAACGTTCTGTTATATAAAAATTTTTTTTATATGATAAGGTTGCAGTAAAATTTTTTAATGAATAACTCCATCTTTGTCATATATTTTTGCAGCTTGGCATTCAGGCATTTTTAAAACACTATGAATTTGTAGTTTTTGTGCCATTGAGATGTGAATTATTGATGAGTACTGTAACTTTATAAACTTTTACATTTTTACTCTGTATCTATCATACACACATTTTTGACTCAAATTCGCAGTAGGTCAGGAAGTAAAGTCAGAATGATTTTGATTCGAAATAAGATAAAAATCAAGAATGAAAAAATTCCGTTGAAAACCTCGTTTTTTAAAAAATTGAGTTTGAAAATTTATCAAGCACAATGTATTTATCTAATTTCCAACTGAACAAAAGTTAGCAGTTGGTATATTATTCTACATGCAAAGGTAGATCAAAAGTGTGAAATAAAAATGACCCATTGGACTGATGCAATTATAAAATTCTTTTTTATTCGAAGTTTCGAGAAAATTGTCGAAACAAGCAAATAGTTCTTTTTGAAAAACTTTCAAATGAAAGTTATATTGATGTATGATTTATTTTCACATGTAAAGTAACATGTCTATTTCTATTTAATAATAACTTGTATATTTCTATTTAATTGAAAGTTAGACAAATTGATAAATTTTTTCAAAAAAGAAGCTTTCAATGCAATGTTACTACTCTTCAGTTTTATTTAAATCATATAATTCCTCTAATTTTACTTGTAGCATGAATTTATATAGACGTATTAAACATATTTGACACACAAGTGGTCTGGTAATTAGTACAACCATTTCTTGAAAAAGTGAACAGAAAAATTTCATTTTTTACATTCTTTATTTTCACAAGTAGAAAAACTTTATATCATTCACTTCTAGTTCAAATACAGCCACATTCATTCGTAAATTTTCAAACTCAATTTTCTCAGAAACGAAACCTCAAATGAAAAAATTTTGTTCTTTCTTTTCCACTCATTTTTTCACATAAAATCATTACCTGAGCGATTGTAGCTATAGAACCTTTTCATTTTCAAAAATATTCGTTTAATTATTCGACTAATTGCAATATGAAAAGAAAATAACGTATGTATTAAACATACTTTAAAGAAAGTTTTTATTTAAAATAAATAAAAGATTTTAATACCTCGTCGATTGTTATCTTAATTAGGAGGTATATTTAATAAAAAGAGTCATACAAGATTCTTATTGACAGAAATAATAACATACTTGAACTTTTTATATTTATCCCAAATTACGTTAATTGTTGTACTGATCTTGTATATCGATCGATTGTTATAAAAGATAATCATTCGTAACAAGTAACTTCGTGAGGATGCAACTGTACAAGTATACATTCAAATTGCCGAATTCTGAACTATGCTATTATTATTTTGAACTATGTTATAGTATTCAGCGAACCGATTTCAATTTCAATTGATCGTTAATAATTAATTATTTGTATTTAAAACCATAGCATACAAATTGTTTGACTAGTTAATACATTTTTAGTTAATACACTTTCAATTGTTTCCTATTAGTAAAAGCAGTGAGAAATACTGTACATCTACATATTCTATTTATCTTTCTTTGTCATTTATACCATCTATATTTTTTATATCATGTATTTAGTAAGAAATATGTCGTAACACATTTTCTATGCAATTCAGTTCAACAATTAGATTGCATATATAGTTCAATATTCTATTTTTCTGAATTTTTTGAAAAAATAGATAAGAAACACATCGCGTCTGTGCAAAGCAAGTGAAAAGGTACGTTTTTCAAAAGAAGCGATTTTATTTTGTTAAGAAACAATGCAATTCAAAGTAATGTTTACCTTATCAATATGCATTTGCATACAAAATTCATAATATGCGGTATAGAATGTAGCAGAGCAGCAAAACACATCGGATCAATGAACTAAGATTTTTATAATTGATGAATGACTGTCTCTGCATTTCCATAGCAATATATTCGACAACTCGTAAATCGTGTTATCTAAACTAAATCATTTTCTTCGCAAATAGCGCTCCAAAACTCCTTTCCGCCGCTGCGATAAAATTGAAAAAAATTCTAATCATTCGTGAAACTTGAATTTTACCGATACCCTGGACAATGAGAACAAACGTTACGAATGTACACGCACGTACGATTCTTTGATTGAAATATTTCATCGCGAAAGAAGAAATCACATCGCGCGGGATAAAAGACAAGGGGGGGTAGATATGTACGTGGTCTCACCTCTTCTACGGCCTCGACAGCCTCTATCACGTGTTCCGCGATCTCAGCCGCCGTTAGACCGGTTTCGATTGGTGCGAGCTGGGAATGTCGTCGCCCCTCAGGATCGGTAAGCTCCTGATAACAGGATTCACCAGAGCCCCGTCTGCTGCCCGCGATGCACATCGCTCGGCGGAAAAGTCCCGCGACGACAGCGCACAGACCGCATTGCATGCCCGTCGCGCTTCCTCGGCTGGACAACGAGCCGCCATTGGTGGTCCGTCGACGGGTCCGAGTCCCGCGAGAGCCACCCTCACGTACTTGCGACGCCAGCTTTTCTGTCTTCTTTGTTCTCCACCGTTTTTTTTTTTTTTTTTTTTTTTTTTTTTAATTTTTTGAATTTTTTTTTTTTTTTTTTATTTCGAATGCTTCGACCTTGTTATTCTTTCAGTTATTGCTTCACTCGTTTAGTTTTACTAGTTTGGCTTTTATACGCTTGATATTTTACAGACAATTCACTCTCAATTCTTTCTTCAATTCCGATTATATTCCTGAGCCTTCCTCCACGCTGTTTCTGAAGCTTGGACTTTTAATTTCACAAGCAATTTCTTATTTCTTATTTTCCGAGTAACCCCGTCGCTTCTTCTAAAGCAGCGACTTCTTCTTTCCAGTTTCTCTCTGACCCATCGTGCTACACATCAGCTTCCCACTATTTCGCACTTTTCTCCAACGAATTCAATTTTTATCCTCTCCTCACAACTTTGAACTTCCTCACCGTGTCGATTATCTGATCGTTTTATCTTGACGTTTCTACGGTCTACTTTCAGTCAGTTGGTCCAGGTATATCTCCCGATTATCTTTCAAGCGTAAATTCATCTCAGGTGAAACAGTGATCCAGTTTTATCGTGATCCGAAGGAGATCGGCGACTGATCGCGTGGTCGCGTACATTAGATCGATTTTACGTTGTACGCCGCTCGGGCAACCCTCGTCCCTTTCGACGACGATCTGCCGGTACCGCATATCCTCTGCACCACCAGGAAAGTACATCGGAAACGAGTCTCCACGGAACCCGAGAGGGAGGAGCTGTGGCTCTCTCCTTCCTTTCCTCAGAGGAAACTATCGATTGCCGTCAAGTTACGAGCACGATAGCGTCTAACGATACATCGTGGTCCTAGAGCGGAGCACCGTGGCCGAGGTACCGAGAAAGAAAGCACATGAAAAATACGTCCGACGAACGCACACACCAACCAAGTCACCAAACCGATTTGGTACACACGCGGCGATTCCAACGACGGCGTCGTATCATTCTCCTGGCAGGAAACGGCGGCGAACGTTAATTTCGATTTCAAACGGATAACATAGTAACATGTGCCTCTGTCACGTGGCAACGTAGCTTTCGGAATTTTAACGCAATCCCCTGCCCCGTGTCCCGCGAACCGTCTATGACCTACGAGCATATACACATGAAAGCGGACGAAGAGGATAGTTTCTGGTGCGAGGAAGGTTGAAAAATTGATACTAGACACGACGATCGAAGCGCCATTCTCGAGCGAAATGTTTTAATGTCGATTTCTCCCTGGAATTTAATGTACATTCGAGAATTTTCACTTGACAACCTCGTTCGATGTTTATGCAGCAGTTTTCCAGGGCTTGATCTCAGAACCCTGATTAACCATAATCTTAATTTCAAATCAAACGAAAAAATTGTAATCAATTGCGATTCTATAGAAATCAATTAATATCAATTATTTTCTATTTCTGTTAATAAATATAATAGTATTGTAATATACATATTCCGAGTGATATGTCGGAAGTAACACAAAGAATACAGCATCCTTAAAGTTAATTTTAAATTCAGAAATGATCACTGTGCACGGAAAGATACTCGCGTTTTTTCAAAGTCAAACATTGTGTCTACGTCACTGTAAATAAGAACTTTCGTGAATTTGTTAACAATTAGAAATCAATTGAATCATGTTTAAAACGTCAAATCACACTGCAACGTTTATTTTTCACTGTTCATGCGTTACAATTTTTTCATTTCTTTAAATTTATATTTCGAAGAAAGATTACAAGTATCTACGGATTTATCTCTGTATACGATAAATTTCCTCTCGCCTCTATCTTTTTATCGGATAAATATGAAAGAAAAAAAGTTCCAAAGTGTGAAGCATGAAAAGTTAATGTCAGTCTTCACGTTCGCACTTATTTCGATCGAGAATTTTTATTTCAACGAATTTTGAAAAATATAATGAAGCAACGGTGAGCACGTGGTTCACTCGGCAACGAACTTCGAAATCTCATTCGCGATTGTCCTGGCCACGTTGTGGATTTTCGTCGTGTCGTTGTTAATGACACAAAATGTTTAATATCATGTCAGACGAGATCCTCCTTCTACTTTCCTTCCTTTTCTTTCTGCTTATAATATACCATAAAATCGGAGTAAGGACTTTTCTTTTTCCTCTTTGCTGATTTGAGGAGGAGGAAAATAAAAATGGACAAGAACAAAGACCGTTCTCTTTGTTCCCTTTGACCGATTTTTCAGCGAGACTTTTCTCAGCTTACGAAGCAATAATTACAACCGTGTGATGAGAGCGTGCTATCAAAGATGAAAAAAAAGAAAAAAAAAATGGTGAAAAAAGACGAAACGAAATAAGGAAGAGGTTTGGAAAAGGGGAACCACGATTGTTCGTGTAATCGTTTCCGCATTTCTTGTCATTGTCCAATGTCTCGTTGCTTACATGTACAAATTGAATCCCGTGGCAAGAGATTTAAAGCGAGATAGACAGAAACCAAGGTCATTAAGAAACTTCCAGAACACTTTTCACGAAATAATTTTCCTCAATGTAAGAAATGAAACGATTAACCGTCATTTACATTTGAATCGATGACATTTATGCATCCATCACAGTAGACTGCGTATGTATGAAAATACAACAAGCACTGTTGTTTTGTTATCGTACAGATGTATGTACCGTGTATATCCTCGTATCACTCTAAAATATCACCCGACAATAAAAGATAGACCGAACGATGTCAACAGACGATATCCTCTTCCAACGACTATAACCCGATTTCTGTCCCCGTATACAGCCAGAGTACGTTCCATTGTCGACGAAAGACACGAGAGAGAACTCCATCGAGGCCGTGGGAGAACATCCGCGCGTAAAAAAACGATATCCTGGATGCGATACCTTTTAAATGGAGCATATAGGGCCTGACTGTTGGCTGCGGCGGTGTTTCTAACTAGTACGCGAGAGAAGAACGACAGGGTAACGCCCGCGCACAGATATCGTAGCTGCTTCCGCACCGGGACAAGCCTAGGAGCTCCATAACCGCGTGTTACGGGTTGGCCCCCGGGCCCCGAGGCCCGGTGCCGACGACATCGGCTCAAGCACGAAGATGCTTTCCTTAATGGTTCTTCCGTCGTACGCGTTTCCGTGCAAGGCAAATGTGGTAATATAAAAAAAAAAGAGAGAGAAAGAGAGAGAAAGAAAGAAAGAGAAGTGTATTCTATTCAAGAGAGAGAAAAAAATCTGGGGCCGGAAGCGCACTGCCGTTATCACCGACTATGCACGCCGGCCGGCCGCTGTGCATGCACTGAGCTACTAGCTTCGAGCGGCGAACGCTCGCGGCCGACGTACGAGCTCGGTCATGTTCGGCCATCTCCGCCGAGGCTCGGCCGCCTCCGTTGCCTGGCCACGCTTCCCGGTTAGGCTGCCCGAACCGCGTAAAGCTTGCTCCGAACAGGCGACGCGAGAGTACCTTTCTCATTATGCGTCGAGCTCTCGTCACGAGTGGCTCGTCGTAGACCATCGCGATCGTTCGGTCGGCGTTGCTTCGATACGTTTCTCTTTCTGGGAGAGAGGGTGAAAGAGAGAGAGGGAGGGAGGGAAGGAGGGAGAAAGAGAGAGGAACCGCTTGTACGCGCCGAGAGAAGATCAATAACGGATCCCTCCCTCTTTTCGTTGCATGTACGCGCCAACCGCGGCGACGTAGCCGCCACGTATTTACACACGCACGTCATGCGAGTCTTGCGCTACCCTCCGCGGAACCAAAAGCCGCGGCCAAGAATTTCGCGGTCGCAAGACGGCGTGCAAAGGATAGGTCCCATTATCCCATTTATTGATCCCTTACAGATTTCATTTCGAAAGTACGAGCAACGTGTGCTCGAAGGTAGGCTGGTAGCCCATATTCGTCGCTATTTTCAACGCCAACGGTCCATGTTTGCGGTTTCGGGGGTGTGGATTGGAGGCTGCGAGCGAAAATTGAACAGTGAAATTGCGTCGATATATAGAGCGTTTTCAAATCGTAGATTTCCAGTTTTGCCACAGTTCGAATCGTATGGATTTTGGTGTCGGTCAAAAAATAATTTTCGACTTGCGAGTTTGCAACAGCCGACTCCTTGAAACTTTAGGGTGTCAATGAGCAGTGCATGACCTCGATCGTGCTACGAGAAAAATCGTGGGGAATATTTAAACCGCTCAAGCAAGTTAAATAATAGCATTTCATAAATTGCTCTAATTATATAATTTACTAAAATTTTTTGCAAGTTCTAGTATATGATGAATTACATTTAAAAATAAGATCAAACTTTAAATTGTTGACAAGGGTTGGTGAATATTACACATCTTTAAAATCTAACGCAATCCTTCTTCGCAGCGTGTATATGTATGTTTAAAATTCGAATAAACATTACGATTTTCTAAGTTTTTTAATTTAAATCTTAATTTTTAAAAAGAAATTTTCTAATGAAAATGGCCAAATCTATTTTCCGAATCTTGTTCGAAAGAGAAAATATAATGTGAAAACCGCAAAATATATAGCAGATACATTTATATTTCAAAAAATTCATGAGCTCTAACAGAATTAATATTTAAATCGAATTTCATGTGTTGTTACCCACGTCATTATGGCGAATTGTATCATGTTTGATCTCGAAACAAGGAAAAATCTAAGAAAACCCATCAGAAATTCCTTTTGGTGATTTGTCTACCTTTCGAAACGTGATGTTTAATGCTTCGAGCATCATTAAAAAAGCGAGTAACAGACAAACAAAAATTCTAGCTGGAGAAATACGTATAATAAGATTGGTTTTATTTGTTTCGTTTCGAAATAGAAAGAAAAGCAAAAAACGCAAAATGTACACTGTATTTGCAAAATATCCCGACAACTGTCGATGTTGAATTTAGAGCGACGTCCCGGCCTATCTCTGTATTTTACACCGATATCAGAAATGGCTAGATGAAAAATCGATAAACGTTTCCGGTTCTACATATGCGATTCGTCAGATAACGTATTCACACTATCGAAAACGCGAATGCACTCGTTTCTATTCGATGAAACAACACAGGCACGTGCTTTATTCGAGGAAATAACGGCGAAAACACGTTAATCGTCTATAACCAGAATTTCGCTTGCTACGGAAGGGAGGAGCATAGTTGGTCATAATTTCACTACGTATGTTTATGTATGTATTTATTGGAAATTTAATAATGCAAACATGTATTGTTATATCTATTAGTCGTCACAAAAGTATACAGAATACTAAAACTGCACATATACATAAATGCACATTAGTATAATTTAATTGTAATTTTTTCACTTTAGAAATATAAAACATTAATATTGTTACAATTTTTTTATGCTGTTAGCACAAGGATATAACCAATATACAATATAATATTAGATATTTGGCATTCTAATGGATGTTTTCTAGAAAATATTGAGTCATAGACATGTTTCAAATAATATAAAATAATAAAATCATTCAAATAATAACATAAATTTTGTACATAATAAAAAAAAAGTGCAACTTGAAGTAGGTACATCCATATTTTACCAGCACAGATAAAATTATTTTGTTCACTAATATGTGTAGTGAACAAAATAATTTTTTAATACTACAAAGTAACTTCTTGTAGTGATTTAAAATTATAGTATAAATATCTCCCCTTGCGAGTATGCCCTTTTTTTGTCTTTAATTTTTAATTTGACCTCTCTTAAAGTAATACTGTTATTCAATATTTTTAAGACTTGTTCATCGAAATTTATAATTCAAGCATGTTCAGGAACAACTAATATCGACGAGAATAATAAGTCTAGATGAAGAATATTATCGTCTAATTTGCTTACTTACTATCAATTTCGTGTGATATTGTCGCACTTTTCTTATAATTTCTTAAACACAGCATAAGAGGTTTGCAAAGAAATTTCTGTTGTATAATTAACTACATTCTCTCTCATAATCTGGACTCATTCGATAAAAAAAACCAATAACATAATTTTTAGCAAAATTAAACAATTCTAGTTTATTCATTTCGTTTTATAATAACTATGAAATTTTTCATTACCTATTTCTAGTGTCTCACTATTGCAATTGTATTTTGTATTTTAAACGAATGACTGGTTTCGCAGTCCACTGAATGCGAATATGTTTGAATTTATATGGTACACGTTATAGGATTATATTAAAAAAACTTTGTCATATTCTTTCAGTTTACGACAACTTGTCAGTTTCGAAGTCTGAAAACGCACGTAGAAAAAAGCATGCACGATCCAAGGTGGGATTCCCGCAATTTTGAACGGAAGAAATAACTGTGTGTTTTTAGTGAAAATTCTTCTCATCCTGCGCACGATGACAATTCCGAAGGGAGAGAGAATCGGGCTCCATTATCGCGGGATTGCCCTTGTGATTATAAAAAAAACTTGACCCGTATTCTCCTTTAGATTATAAACCCTTTTTTTAGATTATAAACCTGGTCACCGAAGTAGAAACTTTTTTTCCCACTGTTCTCTTTCTTCGAACTTTTCTTTCGCGACTCGTTTCGTGTAAAGGCACTACTTGCGACTCGTCGTCAACGATTTCTTGAATACGTTTGTAACGAACACCAGAGAGCACTGGTCGATCGATCCACCGGCCGAATTTAGGTAATAACCAGAGCTCTTGTCGCGGAACATCTGCATTTAAACGGAATCCTAGCTTCTAATGGTTGCCACGATGGCTTTTAGCGGCGAATCGACACGATACAAAGAGATTCTGTAAAGAGAAGAACGGAATATTTGAGGATATTCATACAGACATAAACATTTACATAAACGTTACTCAACAAACAAACTTATAACGATCTAAAGCTATATTTATTTTCTTCCTACGAAATCGATATATCGTATGTGTTGTTAAAAAAGCTTATCAATTAAAATAAAAATTTATCATCCATGATTTATATACAAAAACTAATTTTACCATATAGTAATGTTCTATTATATATATCTACGACAAAATAACTAATGAAATCTACGGTCACTATTTATGCTTATCGTTAAAAAATACGTAGAATAATTAAACAATATTTAAGAAAAACCAGACCAATCATTTATCATGAAGAATCAATAGTTACCTTGGAACTGTTATTAAATGCAATTTCGTTTTTATTAAATGCAAAATTATAATCTTTTGCAGTACATTTTAAAATTACTTGCTAATATCTTTAAATTTTTGTTAAAAACTTTGGTTTAAAAAAATGATTGAAACATATTTTTCTTATAAAATATTTTATATTTCTTTGCGCTTAAAAAAATTTCCACTTAGAAAAATTATGTCCTAATTTTGTCACATAACAAATTTTGTCAACGGATCTGGAACAATAATCATCAACAAACATCAAGTTATATAATGATATATAAATATAATGATAGAAAGTTACTTAATACAAAACGCGATTAATTTCTTCAGATTTGGATTGATTTTTAAAACAACAAACTACATTACAGCTGTACGCGACAGTTTTCAAGCAACGAAACTTTCAAACGAAATGTTCGCATATTTAGGAATTCACCTAAAACGATTCCAAATATAGAATACAGCGTAAGAAAAATAATAAATATAGAAACGAGCACAAGTATCTATTACCGTAATAGAAATACACGTACTATTTTCCCTTGTCTCTGTCAAGGTGCTTGCAACATACACATAGTTTCCGATTCAAATAATATACGTAATCGTAACTACTTCAACTTTTTCAACTGAAACTCGCGGCTTACTGCGAAATTCGCGCGAAACTTTCGTTCCACTCGAAAATTTTTAATTCTGACAATACTTCGGCCAGACAAATTGATGAACGAGTGATTTCAATAATACTTTTCAGTAGTTGCTGCAATAATTTCAATTTTTTTCTTTTTTTTTTTATGAAACGAAAGTTTTTAAGGAGTTCGAACTACAACGTCGTTCGCTATAAATTGCAATTGAACATTGAGCTTCTAATTCTAATCACTTTTAGGAGGAATAAGAAATGCTTGATTAAATATTCTAATTATTAGAATATAGTAAAATCGTATCTTTTAATCTATATAATTTATATTTTGTGAATTTATGAATGTTTATTCATTTAAAGAGAGTAGGCAAGAATAGAAATACATACTCTTTATTCATTTAAAGAGAATAAGCAAGAATAAAAATACATACACAAATATCGTATAATGTATATTTATTACTTTATTTTTCTTTTCTGCTATTTATTTCTATATAAAGTTGCTTATTATTTATGTATAATTTATATCGTGTGCTTGTATGATTCAATATATAATTTACAACAACCACATTCTACATCAAATCATGAATAAAGACTCATATTGGAAAGTTATAATTTCTTAAAAATGAAGATCAGATAATTTTAAATACTGACATTATAAATTAAATTATACATGCCTTCTTTCACAAACAAAGCGAAATGCTTTCTTAAAATATCTGACCTATCGTAAAATATCTCTTTCTATAGAAATCAAGTCAATTTAATTCTCTAAATCATTTAATAATCAATTTAATAATCAATATTTAAAAGTAATACTCTTCCGTTATTATAACATAAATTTGTTTTCAGCAAATTTCTTGTCTCCAGACAATATTTTTGATTTACTAATTATCTTCTAGTTTCGACATTAATTTTGTGCGTCACTTTTGCTCAATCAACGGAAGGAACAAAAAAAAGTAGACGAGGTTAGACGAAACGAGACGAGAGAAACAGATAACTGAGAACCTCTGTCCGTTTGGTAGAATGGCTCGAACGGGGCGACAGCTTGTCGGTCGTTGACCTCGCAACTGCAACCACCCCATCTCACTCAGTTTCTCTCTTCTAGGTGCCATGAAACTATTCTATCTACCTCTCCTCCGTATCTATCGCTCTTCCTGTCTGGTTACTCATTACGACTCTTTCCGCTTCTTCGGGCTTTTGCACGTCTTTTTTCTCTTGTTACCCATCGGCCAGCGCCGGGATTAATTTCTTTTTCCACGCGGAAAGAATGCAAGACAGAGTGGTTGTCGCAGGAAACGAAATACAATATCGGTAATTTTCTTTATGAATATAAATGGACACTCTCACGTCGTTACATATTAAATCGTAAACAGTTTCTCATTTTCAGATTTTATTATTAAACACAAGTGTTTACATTCTGCGTATAATTCCTTGAAATGAGCATGACAGAATAGATTCATAAATGTAGATGAATAAGCATGTTAGAATAAAATCATAAACTTGTAAATCGTGAATTTTTAACTTCGAGGAAAATTTTTACAGTCTGTTAGTCATTTATTTGCATTATGTTTTTAATTTAACGTTTAATTTAATTTCGTTTAATTTTAATTAATAATATAAGTTCATATTATTTCGCGATTAAACTAATTCTGTAATACATATAATTAAAATAATATGTATCAATAAAATGTATATTTTTATTTCATAGTAAATTATATTCCGTGCAATTTCAATCCATTAAGATTTAGAATAATCTTAAATAATCTTCTTTCTAGATTATCGTCAGATAAAAAAAGTCATATGTCGAAACCATTTATAATTCCAATATCTTTCGTTTAATTAATATAATTATATATACAAAAGTAATAAAAGTATATATATACAAAAACTAATAAAAAAAAAAAAAGAATGAGAAATATACAGGGTGTTTCGCGTGAAACAGGAATTTTAAATATCTTGGCTGTTATTTATTTATTGTTATCAAGAAAATGCATTAGATCGAATTTGCTTGATAACGAGTAACATATAAACTATCAACAGTTTTTTGAATGGACGCATAAAGATCAATTTAATATTTTTTTTTTTTAATTAAATTTTTAAATCATACAATTTTTAGTACATTAGCCTATCTCACAGTTCTCTATAAAAAAAAACCTATTCATAGCGAAAAACTATTAATTTAACTCGGCAGTACACGCGTGAGTTTCTGAAACGTAAGTGTTATATTTACGTAGGTAGCTCGTGTGAAATTTTATATTTTACGTTTCTTCATATACTTCAAAAACAACATTAATATGTACATATAATACATATAGATATACACGAATATTAACTTCATTTCAGAGAATTCAAGAAACCATGTTTATAATCTAATTATCAGATTCCGCTAAATCTACATGTGTGCTGTCAGATTAATAAATATTTTAAGCCCAATTTTAGAAATTCTACAGTATAAAAAATAAGGAAAGATTATATATAATCTTCTATTATATTATATATTATATATTTTATATTATATTATATTGTATATTACATATTTTATATTATATTATATTGTATATTGTATATTTTATATTATATTATATTGTATATTACATATTTTATATTATATTATATTGTATATTGTATATTACATATTTTATATCATATTATATTGTATATTATATATTTTATATTATATTATATTATACTTTGATGACTACGAATGTTTATATAAATTTATAAATACAGCTAAAGAAATGGAACACAAACAGCGATCCGTTTCACTCATTTGAGATTACACCGAGTATTTTGATTTAGTTTGCACATTTTCGTATATTATGCACAATCTTACTATCATATCGGAGAAATCTCAGGACATGCACCTATTATTATCGAGCAGATCATCTTATCCAACCCTCCGCTCTCCTCTTTTCCCTCAGCCTGTGGCGATAATTCAGATAGAATGACGTGTAATTTGTTTCAAGAAGGATTGTGTGACAGTCGAATTCAACGTGGCGGAACCACCCACGGTTATTCCTCCCAGAGGAAAACTATTGCGCAAATCGCAAAATGGACAACCGATCTGTGTAATTTCGAACAACGAACACGCTGTCCGTATTTCCGGTTCTATTGTCAAGCAATCTCCAAGCACGAAATTAAAAAAAGAAGTGACCTTATCGGGGAATGCCTCGATTTGCCTGAAAATTTATACCGTTTAAAAGAGGCAACGTATAACCAATCGCCGTTTGTCGACGTTTATTTTGAACCACTGAAACGAAAACATTCAAAATATACTGACGAACGTATTTCAAATGTATTTGTAAATAGACAAATATAACGTCATCAAATGACATTATATATTTCAAACTTATTTATGTTTTCATTGATATCTTAATTCAGAGATCTGAAAATTATAATTCTTGGTTAATTTCTAATTTAACGACATTTCCCAATCGTTATTCCTTATCAATTTAGCAAGGCGGAAATTGTTGCAGATCATCTGCATAGAAATTACAGTAGTCCTGGAAAAATCACTAGCTTCGTTCGGAAAAATATAAACTTCTCAGAAAAAAAAGAATTTGTAGCGCAATAGCCAAAATTGGAAAAAGTTGCTAAACTAGAAATTTACCCATTTTTTAATAAATCCGATGGCGATCTCTCCAATAATGAAAATCAAAGGAATATTAAACAAAATAATGATAATGAAACAAAAAACTGATGACAACAGCGATTTATCAATAATTCAAGATCCCTTTTGAACAACCGGTGGAAGTATTTTTAATTTCAATACGTTCAATATTTTCAAAAAATAAAGTAATACTAAATATAAGAAGAATCAATTATTACGTGAAAATGAAATAAAATATTTATATACAAATGTGCAAACATTTGCTTTCAATGTCAATCTAATGAAAATACAATCTCGGTTTGGCACAATTAAATTTTATTCTATTAAAACAATAAGCAAGAATTTATACTCTTACATTAAACGTGAAGATGCTTCATTTAATTATGTAAAATAAATGTAAAAAACTATATACGATTAATTAGATATTCATTATTATCTTATAGATTAATTATGATCGAATGAAAAAATTACAAATTTCGTGTCTTTGAATTTTAAATAATTTTGTATTTTAAACTTGTTTCATTTTAAGTGTATTTTTAATTCTATTTTTTTAAAATAAATAAATATTAATAATAATTCTATTTTTTTAATTAAATAATAAATAATAATTTAAAATTATTTATTAATTATAAAATTACACGATGAAATATTATATTTATTCATATTGTATAATGATTTGAATATAGTTTATAGTATTAGTGAACAAGTTTGAAGTGCATTTTAGTTAATGCATGAATCAAAAAACAATGAATGCATCCATATTCTACCACAAAACTAGCAAATATTTGTTATAAATGCATGTATAAATAAATGCATAACGTTGATTAAAATCAATACAATATTAACAGAATTTTTGTAACAATTTCATTAATGACGACATGATAAACTGACATCATTATTAATTACATTACATCTTCCATCCGTTATCATACAGTCATCAGTCTTTTTCTGACTAATAATTTCACTTGCATTGTTATTTGCATTGGTATAAATGTAGCTAGAGCTTAACGTAATATCACGTAAAATGTTTAAAGTAATTTTTAAGTGATTAAACATTTCTTTATTTAGATTGTTAAATAATGTAACATATTTGTAGTTTTTTTTTTAATTAATTTAACTATTAGTTTTAATTAATAGGTAATATAGTTTTTCTTTATTTATTTAGCCGAATAAATATTTTGATTCTTTCTAAATTATAGTACAATTATATTATTATGAAACCCTTTTCAGAAGTTGTAACATTTTCTCCTCTTTCTATTTTTGATTCATATTTTTAATATTATTTACTATAAATTATTATATTATTATTATACATTATTTTGACATTATTTATTACAAATTTAAGGGATTGTGCTCTCTGCTGAGTAGATGGAATGGATACATAAGATACAAAGTAACTCTGTTTCTGCAAGATAATATTTAAAGGTGAAGTTATTTTCAATTAAGTCTACGCGCTATATCGTATTATCTTATCATCTAGCTAAGGCTTTTCTCACATATGACAAGATGATGGTATTACAATAGTACACAAATTTAACAAGATAATATTACATTGCAATTATAAGCGTAATCATTGTTTTAGCTTCAAATGTTCAATCAGTCACGAAACAAAATAAATAGTTTAACAAAAATCCCACAGAACAATTCAAACTTTCATAATTATGATATTTGGCGGCATTATTTTCCTAGAATAAAAGAAACTGAGAGAACCTGGGAGATGGAAGCCTCGGTTTAATCAAGACCAAAATCACGCGACATATTCCGAAACTGATAAAACTAGAATTTACAACTATTACAAATATAACGTTTAATGAAACAGACTTTCATTAATGTTGGCGAACATTGCTGTGTAATTCTGTTAACCGTTTTCGATGTGCAAGTTCATCTCGGAAATCGAAAAACGGAAATGTTTCTACGCAGGCTACATTTGGTAATAAAATATCATTTTAGAATAAATTAGTATTCATAGTTTAAATATATAATTAATAAATTTAAAATTAAAGATAATATATAATTTTCTAAAATTTAATTTTATTAACAAATAAATTAAAAAATATAAAATGTTTGAGTAAAATAGAAAATAAAAGTTGTTTCATATTTATTAAATATATAAAAATTATTAAGATATCATTAAATGATGTAGAACATACAAATAATTTTTTAAATGAAAAATTAATATTAATACAAATTATAAATATCCTGATATAAAAATTCAGAGATAAAAATTCTGTTTAAAATTAATAAAAAAAATTAAATTATATCAAAAATTTATAGAATGACAAAAAAAGGTAATTGGAATAAATTTTATAATTGTTGATAAAAAAAAAATTTGACGTCAAGATGATTTCTCATAACAATAAATTATTCAATTACGAAATAGAAATATACTTAATTTTAAAAATGATATTAATAAAAAAAAATTTATTAAAAATTTTGAATTTAAATATGATATAATTATTAAATGATTATTTAAAATAATAAAAAATATAAATATAATTGATGATAATGATGAAATTGAATAATATAAAATTCTAATTATTTTTGTTGAATTTTTATTATAAATACTTAATAATCTAATTAATAAAAAATTATTGAAAATTCATAAATAATTCATTTGATTAAAAAATTATTATTAATTATTAATAAAATTAAGTATAAAAATATATTTAAAAAGAATTAAATTAAATTATTTTATTTATTAAATAATAAATATTTTATATTTCGTTTTAATCTATAAAATTAATTTTATATTAGTTATTTACAATTATATAAAAATTATAAAATTCATTGTTAGGGTGGATGAACCTAAAAGCTTAATTTAGCTTGTTATATGATCATTAGATGTCTGATAAAAGAATTAATTTTTGTTGTTGTTAATTTTTAGAGCTGTTTGCGCGACAGGGGTGGTCCGCCATGACGGATCCACAGGGGATAGAATGCGCGCGCATCTTCTCTGCTGACCGGCTTCAGCAGCCTCCATCGCATCGGCACTGATACGTCAAGTTTGACGAGCCCATTATATGCAGCTATAATACTCAACATGTACACCCGACTGATTTCGGAGTACGTACTCTTGTCTTCTGTGGTAGGTACGTATATACACAAGTACACGTGCGCTCCAGCGGTAGAGCACACGATTCTTTCAAACATCTTTAACCCGTTACGCGGACCATAACGAATGACCGAACCGTATACAATAATTCGTCGTTTACTTTTTCTTTTGAACTCGTCGGTATGATATCACTGGATAGAAATTGTCAAGAAGTAATAAATTGTCATTTGTTTTGTCACTTAAATATACATAAAACTGAGAAAATATTGCAATTTTGGGACAAAAAGTTCTTGATGTGTGCGGCACGTCATTCCAGTGCAAGAGGTTAACACGTGTAGGTAAAATTTTGTTGTTGTCCCCTCCCGTTTAGACATATTCTATGTTATTTTTCGTTTCGACCAATTTATTTTAATTTTTAAATACGAATGTCATATCCATTTATTGTGGATATTACGTATAGTGACTTCCATTATTTTGTCATCATTTTGTAAAAAGAAATTGTACAAAAATACATTTGAAGTCATTTTAAAACTTCGAAGCCTCTATTTTTAAGATGCATCGTTCATTTTATTCTAAAATGTTTTCACATTACGTAGCGGAAGGTACTTTTCTCCTCGTCGTAGTAAGTAAAACTGTTGGAAGATTTTTTTTATGACTAAATTTACAATAAACTTGAAGAGTGAAGCCTTCCTTTTACAACGACCCTTCAACACTTGCTGTACAATTTTTTTCCGTTAATTTATTGAGCTCTGAATATTAGACAAAAACAAATATAATAACAAAAATTGAATTTGAAATTCAATAAAGTAGCCCAAAAAAAAATCATATAACAAGTTTCCGGGAATCAGTATTTTTACATATTACTATGACAATTTATTATGACATATTATTATGACAATTTATAGCATTATTTTTCGAGAAGAAAAGTATTTTCATAAGTATCTGCTATATAGTAGTATGTATCTAAAAACATCTCAACACATTCGCGATCGGATATTTGAAATGATAGTTGCGTGTAAGAAATATTATTATTTATTAAAACTATCATTATGGAAGTTTCACAAATAATTGTATAATTTTATTATTTTAACACTACAATAATTGAGATGGATTTTAATACTATAAAGTTAATGATTGATTTCAGACTTTCATTTTTTTAATATTTTAAAAGCATTTATTAAGCATTTTTAAATGCTTAAAAGACACGGATATTCTTGTCAAAATTAACATTAATTTCTGTTTGGACAGAAATCTATTTATTTTGATTATCATTTAAATCAATAATGATTTTAATTATCATTTTAAAATGATTAAATTTTAATGATCTATACGTATTTTGATGCGGTTGTTCTAGTGTTAATTTTAAATATTTTAGATATGTGGTTTATTTATATTAATACTTTAACCAATCAAAGTTAGGTATATATGTGACGTCGTAAAAGTGTTAAAATAATATATTTTAAAAGTCTTCAAGTTTTAAGATACGTCCAAGTATTGAACATTTCTTTTTTTCAATTTACTTTTTAGTTTCTTAAAATTATAACAGCTTAGTTAGTCCGAGAGATGTACTCTAAGCACAGAGAGGTGTACTATTATCAAGATATATATTAGCACCTAAATTTAACGCGCTGCACTATACGTGCAATAATATGGTACAACAATGGCGGTAAACGAAACATGGTATACATCGGATAATGTTAATGCTGGCGGCACAGCAGAAGCTTATATTTCGATAAAGCTTGTGAATATAATAAATTTACAGTGCTTTGAAAACATTTGAAAATCGAGGATAAGACTATGAAATAAAAAATATAGGTGTGTTTAAAAAAATTTTAACACGATCTTTACAGGATCTCTTCAATGTCATCTCAAGATCAAACAAGTGACAGCATGATATACTCTGTAAGTTTTGTTGGAAACTTTTTTTTATGTTGTATTTTTTGAAGTATTGGACTATTCTCAGTTTAGACAAAATATTGCTTGCTCGTCCATCTGCTGCGTGCAAATATATAAACACATCTGTGAAAAAACAAACGTGGAAACTTCACGCTTTAAAATGACATCAATTAAATTATACTATTTTCTCTCTTTTTTTTTTAGAAAGTTATAATAATTTAGAATATAGACAATTTTTTTTGTCGAGTGTGCGAGTATTTTTGTCCATCGCTGCAAATAGAAAAGAAATATAACACATTTATTTCGTGTAACATTTCTTGGCAATAAAATGCGAAATATAATTGAAACTTTCGAAGAAAATAATCGATCTGAAATATAAACCACGTTTCTTAATATAAAGACATTTTGCCAATCTTTATAGCCTTTTATAAACTTTTATATTGTCAGTCTTACAACCTTTCATACAGCTTTGTGAAACTATAGAAAGTGAATAAAGTTAAAAACGGCTGAACTTCGTGCAACCTTTTTAAATAAGGAAATTGCGATCAGTTTGCGAACAGCCACAAAGCACACCTCCAACATTTAACTTTTATAAATGGTTCTCTACGATAAAGATAATCGGCGAATTCGTTCGTGTTAAACGATTTTCAATTTTTGTTTAATCAGTATATAGTCGAAGTAATCGTACTTATTTCGACACTCGTATTCTAATCACGCTATAATTACGCTATCTATCCAAACCTTAATCTTCCTTTAACACGCAATTTAACTTTTAACAACATTTAACTTTTAGTCAACTTTCCTAAATCTTTTTACTGTTGAATCGTTTTATGTCCTATCTCCAATAAGAAATTAAGGCTCTTGTGGTTACAATGAAATCCCATTTTCTACTAGATATAATCATGTCGCCATATTTGCCATTCTTATCTAGATATTCACGAAGAGATATCGGCTCCATGATTTTTGTTTTATTTTAATATTAGGTTACCTCAAAAATTACGTTTTATTAATGAGTAATGCATGCACAGTATTTTATGTTTTACGTCATATTATTGAATTATGATCCATTTTGTTTCACTATTTTCCCCTATCTTCTCCCCCGGAAGCCTCATAATGCCATTTCCAATATTTCTAGGATTTGCTAGCGAAATATTGTTGGAGATGCATTTTTACATCATTTATTGAACCATCAGGAAAGCAACAGATAATAATCAAACTAGATATCATCCAATCTGATTACTATTTATTCTTTTCATTTAAAAAATGAAACTTCCGTGGTGAAAGATTTGGTTCAGTGAATGACATATAAGAATAAACCTCGAACAATATATTTCGCTAATAAACTTCACAAGTTTTGACACATAAGAATACACCTCGAACAGTATTTCGCTGACAAACTTCACAAGTTTTGGAAAGATGGTATGAAACTTTCAGAATGATGAACGAAGGTAATAAATCAGAACTGAGTTGTAGAGAATTCAACAACATGATGTAAAACATTTAAATACTGCGTACTCATTATTCATTAATAAAACGAGAGAAGTTTTTAGGACAATCAATACTTCGAATATTTTTTGAACATTTGAATATTTCGGCTTTTCTCACTAACGCTTCACTTTTATAGAGTATTTCTACTGAAAAGCGTACGTATGTACGTTTTTGTATAATTGTAAAAATCCTAAAAACTTGTAAAATATTAGGAGAGTACAATGAAATATATATTGGATTTCCTACGTATTTTTTAACCGTATTTATTTTCATATCAAATTATTTAGCAATTACTATTCGCTACATTGAAGTATCTGTCAATGAAATACGTTACACGCGAATATAAATATTTTGTTTCAAAATGTTCTGAATTTCACTTTCAATATTTTCTAATAGTGTATTATAGTATCATTTTAATGATCATTGTCGATAATTCTTTTATTTCATATTTAATTATAACTGATAGACGATGTTTATACATTTCATACAAATAACTTGACAAGACATAGCCAGCATGTATTCTAAATCCTGTTGTTCAATTTTCGTACAACATTAATTAGGAAATAAATAAAAGTTGAAAGTAAAATAAAAATAAATAAAAAAGCGAAAAAAATCTATAAAGAAATAATAAATCGATTTTTTTCGTATCAACTTACAAGAAATGATAATGATAATCTTTACTCCTACAATTAGTGAAAGAAATGATAACGAAGATGAAGTACTGTTGCGAATATGATCGTAAATTGTTCAGATTATAAGAATAGTTATAATGCACAAATGTTATTATTATTCATATATATCAAAGAATATATACTCTGTATACTATGCTAGAGTATATATTATACAGAACTTCTCAAACTTTTCCACTCTGCAACTCGCAACTCTCCTTTACCCAAGCAAATATTTTCACGACGCTGGGCATAGAGGTACACAAATTAAGAATACGAATTAAAACATTCGCTGATAATAAATCATAAAGAAACTTCATTTGAAAACAATTCTTTGGTACGTCTCGTCAAATTATACGAATATAATTTTGCCATATATCGAAGACAAAGCCAAATATTTATACTAATTTTTTAGTTTCGCGAAAATTTCTGCAAAATTCCCAAAATTTAGTTACACGACCCACTATACATATTATACACTATATATTATACGTTGTAAGATTCATTTCAATTTCAACATTATGTCTAAATTATTTGAAATTCTAATCTTGTTGTTTTATATTGATTACGATAATAATTAAATGTTCAATAAATACAATTATGGTTACACAATTTATTTTATAAATCAGAGGTAAGTATTAATAAATATGTGACTGTGTGCAAAATCTTTCTATATTTTATATTTTTATATTTTTATTGTCCCTTTTTGCTGATAAAATATCATTTTTCCAGCAACATCATGAAAAAGAATACGTTAAAAATCCGTGAAGTGAGAAATAAGTGGAATAAAAATGAAGAAAAAAAGAGTTAAAGAAAGGAAACAAAGAAAAAGGAGTTAAATGTAAATGATATGATACAAATTAAGAAAATTTTAATTGAAAGTGAATATTAGACTGAAATGAAAATATTTGTTAGAAATAAAAAAGAAAATTTGTTAATTTTAGCATTTAAATCGTTTATTATTCAAATTCTATGTTATTCTATTTTATGTTATTCTAACCCTATTTTCATTATAAAGAAGGTAATATTTACGATTTTAAATCTATCTTGCAACTGTTCTAAAGATGAAAATATTGTACAAATATTTATAATATCTGTCAATGTATTGATAAAATTCAAATTCGAAAAATCCTAACATTTCACCATCTAATTCTTAAATATCCAAAGTTTAATGAAATTGATGAAAAAAATCGTACAAGTTTCAAAGTGTCGTTGTAAAGAGAAAATTACAATTTTTAAGACCACGATGAGTCAAGCGTTGAGAAAAGTTTTTATATCTTTTAAGAGATATGGAATTTTTGTAATTTTTGAAAATAAAGATATTTTTACTTTTCTACTTGCTACGTGATATCAAAAAATCAACGAGCTCAGGGCACTCAAAATAGAAGCTTTACACTTCAAAATAAAATCAAATTGCTTCTACGAAGTTGTAACAATTCAAAGTTTATTTGTGCTCTTTTTACTATATATCTTTTATTATTTAAACTCAACAGTGCAAAAATTTAGTAAGCAAAAATTTCTCACTTTACGTTTTTTTTCGCAACTTCATCAATTTAACTGATTCCTTTTTCGATCATTTTTTTCTTTCGCCTTTGATAAAACTATATATATAGTATAATAATTTTGGAACAATTAAATGGAATAATTATTTTTAAATTAATATATTTGAAATAATTATTTTTCGAACAGAAACATATTATGAGCATACAGTCACAAGCAAAGTAAATGAGAAAGAAATGAAATAAAACCTGCGGCTAATTCAAATGATAATAAAGAAACTTCTTTAAAGAAACGTCGTGATTCGTATCTTCTTTTCTCGGTTCGTCATAACTAGACGGCGACTTTTATGCGTTTATAGCAAATTTCAAAGCGCGAAATGGCACATATAATTATGAATATAAAGACATATGCAATGTACAAAATATCAAAAGTACAGCGATTTTTATAATATTCAAATAAAACAATTATGCACTGTGGTTCCACTTTTTTTTAACCGTGTTCTCCAAAATCTGAATTTTTATAATCTAGTTGCAACAGCATCTTCAAATTTTCATTTATTTTTTGCCGACGAAGCATCTTCTTTGTGAAATCTCGCGACTGCAACCATGAAATTGATTCGTTGAAACGCCGAATCGGGAAAGAAGTGGAATAAATCGGAAAGAGTTGGAGATTGGGGGCCGTTGCAGCCACCGCTCTCCACTAAAAAGGAAATCAAGACAAAAAGAAGGATCAAGAAGCCGTTTTCTCCACCCTTCTTTTTATTAATATGCAGTATTATTGGATTGGTCAAAAAATAATTGTACATATTTTTTTTCTAACAGATGGACATATTTGTATGTATACAGGGTGTTTCGTAACTTGTGGGACTCACTTCGGGAGCTGATTGTACGCCTAAAAATAATGAAAAAAAAGTCATATAAATATATGTCCTATCTGTCTTCGTTTATGAGATATAATGAATTTTCTGTTTTAATTACTTTACAAAAGATGCTCGAAATGACCACCTTACATTTGAAGACAAGCTTGCACGCGTCTTGTCATTAATCTGGTTACTCTTTCTATCATTCTGGTGTTTCTCGAGTTTGTCGGAAGCTTGCTCTATTCTATTTCGTAGTATTTCGGCATTTTCAATCGATGTTGCGTATACAATAGATTTTAACTGTCCCCAGAAGTGAAAATCTAACGGATTCAAATCCGGAGAATGAGCAGGCCATGCAATAGGACCTCCACGATCAATCCATTTATTTGCAAAGTGTTGATTTAAAAATTGCCTAGTCATTTGGCTAAAATGCGGTGGAGCTCCATCATGCATAAACCGCATACAAAGTCTAATATCGACTGGAACTTCCTCTAATATTTCGTGTAAACTCGTGCTCAAAAAATCAACGTATTTTGTGCCTGTTAGTTTCCCATTGAGAAAAAAAAGTCCAATTAAAAATTTATCAATTATGCCTGCCTATACGTTTAAACTAAACTGGTGTTGATGTCTTGCACAATAACATGTGGGTTTTCTTCATCCCAATTATGGTTATTATGAAAATTGAATATACCATCCCTGGTAACTAGCTTACTAGAATTTGCTCTGTTTATAAAATTCATTATATCTCGTAAACAAAGACAGATAGGACATATATATTTATGTGCCTTTTTTTCATTATTTTTAGGCATAATCAGTTCCCACAAGTTACGAAACACTCTGTATATCTCAAAATGTAACTAATCTCATTTTAAACCGCAAATTCATCGTGTAATCTGATAATTGATCGTTCAGACTTGTTTCAGAAAAAGAAAAGGCAATAATTCGAAAGATTAATAATTGTTTGGCAAATTTCGATTTTAAAGTGAAATTTTCACACATATTTTGCTGCGCTACCTCTGAAAAGTAGGAAAACACTCGGAAAAAATTATCTGACGTATAAAGAAGCCTTGAAACTACGACAGCATCAGAATTGGTTTGTTCAATTCCACAGTTGACGAGGGTGTTAATCAAATTGTTCTTGGAATTGTGCTTTTTTTGAAAGAGAACGCGCAATCATGAAGTTGCCTGAGAGATGACAAAATGATCGATATATTGTGTCTATAAAGTTTTTGCTTCCTATGAAAAATTCGCTTTTTGTATAAAATGTATACCAAAAAAAAAAAAAAACGCGGTTACTTTTTAGCCAACTTGAGGGAATATTCTGGTAATCCGGCTTGTAAAAATCGACTTTTCGGGGATTTCTTTAAGGAAACCATGATACATTTTGGCATGCAGTTTTCGCACACAGATTTATTCATATTTAAAGAGTATTTACAATTTTTTTTTCAACAAAATTATATAGGTAAAGCATGTTTTTAAAAACGGGTTCGAATGCCTGACGTGAGTCCATCTGGTTATTTGAAACTAAAAAACCAAAATGCATCTTAATTAGTATAAATATGGCTATCGTATGAACCACGGAAACAGCGAAATTTCGAAAATTAAAAAAATGGTAGCATTTTGAAGTTTAAATATCGATTTTTCTTGTGCTTTTCGTATTGTGATAAAAAAAAAAAAAAAAAAAAAAAAAAAAAAAAATAGAAAAACCATCAGATTTTGAAATCCATGGTTCATGCGATAAAGATACATCCGGTGAAGATCCCCTCCAAATTTCAAGTCAATCGGTCAACTAAAACGTGAGATATCCCTTCAGCCAGTTTAAAAAATATGAATTTGAGAAAAACACATTTGAAGTTTCTGTTACCCGTTGTACAAAAATATTAATACTTATAATCAATTGAGCAAGACAAAAAATATAATATTATAAAATAATAATAACATAAAAATAAATAATAATATAATAGAATATTTTTTGAGAAAAACACATTTGAAGTTGTGAACAGAAATATTCATACTTACGTTGCGGGCAGTACACCGTTTCCTTTAAACATTTATAACCTTGCTAATTTTACAAATTCAAACAAATCCTTTTACATAGACATTTTCGAAAGCATATACTTTGAGAAAATGTAAAGAAAATTAATTTTTTTAAAGCCGGATTATAGAATACCCCCTTAATACATATCTTTCCTTTCTGTGTAAAATGTCTTTCAGTCTTCCTCCTCCCTCACCTACACCCGCCACCCAGTGGTGAACATGGCAATCTCCTTGTTGACTTTAGCATTTCCTTCGGCGGCGATACGTCGCTTTGAGAGAGCGGTTTCCACGCCCCTCTTAATTCGCGCGCGTTACCATCAGAAAGGACAGATATCGAGCCGAGGCATTCTCGTCTTCCTATCGGCATTCTCGACATTCCATCGATCCACGTGTAAACGTTCGCTGTGCTCGAGCAATTCGAAAGGTAGAGATAGAGACGCGCGAGAACCTGAAAATATCGGGTCGAGAATTTATTTCGAGATCAGGTCGGGTTCCAGGAAATTAGACTGGTCAAAAAGTAACTGCATTTGTGTGTGTGTGTGTGTGTGTGTGTGTGTGTGTGTGTGAAAGGCGATTTTTTTACACGAAAAACAAAAGCTTTGTTAGACAGTATGTTCGTTTTGTTCGATTGCCTTTCGCCATCTTTCACTCAACTTTAAAATTTTATATTTTTCGTTTAACGTCCTCATCAGCAATGAAATTTATAACAGACGAGTTCTAACTTGTGCTTGTACATTTTTTTTTTTTTTTCCTTTTCAAACATAGTACATCAAAATACGACGAAAGTGTTCTTTGTTGATTTTCCAGTTTGAAATTGGCGCCAAGCAAACCATTACTAATGAAATCGTGCATTTTCTTTTTTCTGAAACAAGAGTGAACAGTTATCTGCGATTTAAAAATGATATTAGCTTTAAACTTGTATGTCACACTAGAGGTGATAATGCAAATTTATTATATTTTATTATATTATATAACTTTTACAAATTTATTATATTATATAACTTTTTTCGATTAAATGGCGGCGCAAAACTTTTCTTTTGAGATACGTTTCATAAATTTGTACATTTTATACAAAATTTCATGTAATAGAAATGAAACGAAATCTACGTTTTATATGTAAATTAGTATTTTTAATAGCAGATTTCAGACAAGAAACAAGAAAAACCATGAAGATTTAGAGAATCGATTTGATGGAGAACTACACATTTTAGTATTTTTTTTGTCTCATCTATAAGGAAAATATAACGCTTATGTGGTCTGTTCGAACAGAAAAATTAAGAGCGAAAAGAATACAATTATTTACTTTTGCGAAACATGCGAAAGACATTCTTTTTTGCACGTTGGGGACTGTTTTAAAAATTATCACATTTTAAAAAATTATATAATAATAATAACAATATTTATATTATAATAATAACAATAATTATATTGTAGTAATAACAACTAAATTGTACTATTGAACATTAATTAATAGCTTGAGATAAATACAAGTGGACGCGCAAATATATTGAAAACAAATTAAGTTGAAAAGGTTAGATGTAGATCAAATATTCAATGACTTGCATGTTTATCAGATCTCACGTCTTTAGAATTTTTTCTCTAGGATAATAACAAATCAGTAGTTTACGAGAACATTCCAACAACCCTAAAAAAAATATGAAAAATCGTACGTTGAAATATGAAACAACATACGTGCTAATATCAGTGAGGAAATTAGTAAAAAGAACTAAAAGATGCTTTATTAATCGTTTGAAGAAGTATTGAAATTGATGCACATCCATCAGGAATCGTTCTATTATAGTTGTTTCATTATTTTCATTAATTTTTACTCAAGTAATTTTGATGAATTCTCTGTACTGTGAATCACAAGATCACACGAAGATGTATTATACAGGGTGTTTCGTAAATTGTGGGACCCACTTCGGGAGCTGATTGTACGCCTAAAAATAATGAAAAAAAGGCATATAAATATATATGTCCTATCTGTCTTCGTTTACGAGATATAATGAATTTTATAAACAGAGCAAACTCTAGTAAGCCAGTTTTACCAGGGATGATATATTCAATTTTTATAATAATCATAATTGGGATAAAGAAAACCCACATGTTATTATGCATTCAAGACATCAACACAAGTTTAGTTTAAACGTATGGGCAAGAATAATTGATAAATTTTTAATTGGACCTTTTTTTCTCGATGGGAAACTAACAGGCACAAAATACGTTGATTTTTTGAGAACGAGTTTACACGAAATATTAGAGGAAGTTCCAGTCGATATTAGACTTTGTATGCGGTTTATGCATGATGGAGCTCCACCGCATTTTAGCCAAGTGACTAGGCAATTTTTAAATCAACACTTTGCAAATAAATGGATTGATCGTGGAGGTCCTATTGCATGGCCTGCTCATTCTCCGGATTTGAATCCGTTAGATTTTCATTTCTGGGGACAGTTAAAATCTATTGTATACGCAACATTGATTGAAAATGCCGAAATACTACGAAATAGAATAGAGCAACGCTTCCGACAAACTCGAGAAACACCAGAATGATAGAAAGAGTAACCAGATTAATGACAAGACGCGTGCAAGCTTGTCTTTAAACGCAAGGTGGTCATTTCGAGCATCTTTTGTAAAAGTAATTAAAACAAAAAATTCATTATATCTCATAAACGAAGACAGATAGGACATATATTTATATGACTTTTTTTTTCATTATTTTTAGGCGTATAATCAGCTCCCGAAGTGGATCCCACAAGTTATGAAACACCAGTGCTACTATGATCTTAAAAATTGAAGGCTTCTCTTTACATTAACTTCCTAAAAGTAGTTTTTTTTCTTGGTTATTTTATTGAATCTTCAAAATCAAAGTTAAACGATAAAAAACCTAATTTTGCCGTGTATCTCTAACGTTCAATAAAATGGCGAAAAAAAATCGTACAAGTTGAAGAAGTCGTTGTAACGAGGAGACTTCAATCTCACAATATATACGGGACTGTCGAGATTCCCGAGAACTTCGCGATAGTCAAGAAAATTGGGATTCTCGAGAATTTTGGAAAGTCGAGTGACATTTCTTTAAAAACACTAAATTTTAATAAAAAAAATTTTTTTAACATTAAATTTTACTAAAAAACAAATTTTCTTCAGAAACATTAAACTTAAAAGTAAAAAAAATTAAAAATAAAAAAAATTATTTTAGAAACACTATAAATTTTAATAAAAAAAATTGTCGATATTGTTACATCTTTCTCGAGAATCCCAATTTTTCTCAATTTTCAAGAATTCAACTCGAGAGTCCCAAGATTCTGAAATTTTGAAGATACTTTCGATCCAATCATCGGAATATCAGGCTCTCAACATTTTCCGGGTTCTCTTCACATTTTCAATGATAACACAGTTAGCGGACAAATAGAGAATAAGAGGGAGAACAAGACTCTCATCCATCGCCGCATCGTAACACCGACATTCGGTTTATTTCTTGAGCAAGTTGCACGAGTTCTTGACGTCGATCCAAGTCAACGGCGATCTGCGGCGAAAGACGATCTGTTGTTATTATATAATCAATTAAAAATGGTACAACCCGGATGACTGTTAATAAGACTGAGGTAGATAGCGTTGTTCGTAAATAAGACGATGTATATATTAGTACATATTGTAATTGTTGCTGAGTATATTTTGATTTGGATGAGCCTTGTACTGTGACATTTGTTTGGGATAATTGGACGTTCTTCAATTCTCGCTGGGAATTTGCGTGAAGGATGAAGTATATTCGTATACGTTATTTTGGTGCGTACAAGAATTTTCTGGCTATTTTGAAATGTTTAGTAATTTGTAGTTTGAAACATCGAACAAAAATGTCGATACATTCAGTTTCGTATTTACGATGCATACACATTATACTAACTCCAAATCAAACAGTAGTATCGATATAGAAGAACTTTGAATCAAATTCTTTTCATTATTAATTCGTTATTTCATAACAAGAAAGAAATAAAAATTGGGATCGAAATTTTTATATTTATATTTTTTCAAAGTCTGAATTACCAATTTTATTCATTTTATTTATTTCATTATTCAAAATAAAGATAAGTATTATAAATAAGAAATTTTTATATTTATATTTTTTCAAAGTTTGAATTATCAATTTTACTCATTTTACAATGAAGGTAAGTGTCACAAATATGAAATTTTATATTGATATTTTTTCAAAGTTAGAATTGTCAATTTTGCTCATTTTACAATGAAAGTAAATGTTATACATATGAAATTTTTATATTTATATTTTTTTAAAGTCTGAATTACCAATTTCGCTCATTTTACAATGAAGACATGAATTATGAATATGTATTATAAATATGAAATTTTTATATTTG